>NC_040878.1:54727030-55030061 GCF_003676215.2 Rhopalosiphum maidis
CGATTTGCCAATTACGAATTAGAACTTGGAACTTGGAAGACTTTAAACGTCGAGAGAATACTAGAATAGAATGGTCATTGGCCTGATTTTCTCAATGATAACAGCTTTCTACTGTTATCAAATATGATGTCGTGTCGCGCGCGCTATTTTCTAATACCGTATGTCTGCGTGTCATTATCGGCATTTATTTTTATCATCTAGTGGCACTGGCTATTATTATAGGCTATGGTGGTAACAGTATCGTGTGTATACTGTATAAGATTTGTTCCATAGTAAGAGTAACAGTGTAACTAACGCTATTACGCTAATTACTAATAAGTAATAATTTTTGTATACTATACGTTAGGACAATAGGGCTTAGAGTAAAGAGTTCTATACACACTATTACCTACCACCATACCTTATAATGATAGCCGCACTGACTAGATGAAAAAATAAATGCCAATAATGACACGCGGACACACGGTATTAGAAATTAGCACGGGCGACACATCATATTTGGGCACAGATATATAAAATAAACTAAAAATAAATTATTTTATATATCTGCGTATTTGGGAACAAATCTAGTTTAGAACCTCCTCGATATTTTGATTTTTTTTTTTGGAAACCTATGTATTTTAATGTTTTAAAAATTATGGCGCCAAAAGTTTTTTCCGGAAATCATTAGTTACGCGGATAACCGAGAGTACACTGTATTTTAACATTTTTAAAATATATGCTAATATCGTATTTTATTACGTTGTATAGTGTTAAATAATAAAAATATTTCGGTCATAAATATTATTGAAGTATAAGATGTTTTTGAAAATAAAACGTCTGGTCCAGTGTCTCAGGTCTCTCAATGTAATTAAGCAGCTACAACAGAGGAATTTAATAGCATCTGACAACCAACTCACGTGTGACCGTGGGCATTATTTAAAATTATCCGAAGATGTGAGATGCGTTGACAAATTTACTTGAAAGTGTCGAACAATAAGCAGTCATGAAAAATAAAAAAAAAATGTGACTACGTGGTCTATAAGAAAGGATACATTTTCAACAAATCACATTTATCCCTAAACCAAATAGTCTTTTTTTCTTATTTATGGCTTGAAAATGTATCTTTATCGTTTATTAAAAAAACAAATAAAAATGTCTCAACAGTCCGCTGTTGACTGGGCATCATTCCACCGTGAAATCACTTATGGATTACCTACATGGCACAAAAAAAATGATTAGATTTTAAACCAAAAAATGTATAAATGTATTTTTTTTACAACAGT
The DNA here is from genome assembly GCF_003676215.2 of Rhopalosiphum maidis. Classification (NCBI taxonomy): domain Eukaryota; kingdom Metazoa; phylum Arthropoda; class Insecta; order Hemiptera; family Aphididae; genus Rhopalosiphum; species Rhopalosiphum maidis. The sequence goes on from NC_040878.1 coordinate 54,728,296, forward strand.
TATAAAATGGACAAAGGATATTCGACGGTGTTAAAAGGGATACAAAAAATGTTTTTATAATTTCAGTAGAAAAACGTGACAAAAAAACTTTACTTAAAGCAATTAAAGATTGGATTCTACCGGGTACTACCATAATTAGTGACTGTTGGAAAGTAATTATAAAAACATTCCTTGTAAAAATTAATTGTGTTTTACCACTCAATAACTAGCTCAAATTTCAATTTTTTAGAGTTATGACTGTTTAGATAAAGAGGGATTTAAACACCTAACATTAAATCATTTTTTCGAATTTAAAAATCCGAATACTGGGGCTCACACTAACAACGTGGAAGGAATGTGGCGCCACGCTAAGGCTTCACTATCCCAGTATTAACGAAAGAAACGATTTTACGGAGGATACTTAGCTAAATTCATATTTTTGAAATGCTACAAAATTTTAAAATTAGATCCATTGATAGAATTTTTTATTTATACAGAAAAGCTATATAATCCGTTAGGAGCAATTGAGCAAGAATATATTTTAGATGATCAGGCGTCAAATGAATCAGATTCTAATAGTGAATTATGCTAAGAACATAAATTGTTAAATTTATTTAATTAAATTAAATAAAATGTTTAATTGCTAAAAATCGAAAAAAATATTATGGTTACAAATTATGTTATACTATTATTTATAAAAATTAAAACTTAAAATAAATTCCCACATTTCATGAAAACTAGTGACAATATGTGGCCCTTCTGAAAATTTTGTGCAGCTTGCACTAAAATAAAATTGTACATTTTAAATAAAATGCTATTTTTTTGGTTTCAGTGTAATGTTATACACTTATATGCAATAACTTTTATTCATCTTATCTTATTATCTTATTATTTTTATCGTTTCTATTTTTAATAAATCACCGGTTCGACAAATATGTGCGTATGTACGAGTGCTAAGACACGAATTGAAAGATTATTATTTAACCTGTATTTTATAATATTAATCGTCATTATAGAACTATTACTAAAAATATTACTTTTCCCTAATTTGATTTAATCACGAAAGAAAATAACATTTTTATCAATGATATAAAACACTTTTTGCATTTGGAAATATTGAAAATCCGTGGGTAATAACAATAAAATATATAATATTTGAAATTAATATTTTTAATTATATCAGTTTGTTGAAAAGCGAACTAATGATCTTAATAATAAATTAATAAATTAATTCATTTTAATTTTTTTTTAATCATTTCCATTAATGCGGCCCACAAGCAATTTCAATATTTTTTTTTTTTTACAATCTGTACAAAATATATTTACAATAAGCACAATAGATGGAGGATGTATATAATAGGTCATGATTGGCTTGTTGGAGGAGCTATTCAGTAATAGCACTTCATGGCATGGATGGTAGTGGTAATTTAAATATGCAATTTATGTGCGGTCCTTTCTAAAACCCTAGTGAGGATCGCTGATATAGTAGCTCCCTACGCCTGCCGGTTCCAGTCCCCCAACTCGAGGTCCTACGGACCTCTGGGGTTGGAAATAGTCCACCTGTGTGGTAGAAGAGGGATTCCTTCGGGGTTATGGAGTAAAAGCAGACCTAAGCTTACATTATGTAACCTAACGTGTGACCTACCTAATCTATAGTTTTATAAGTATATAGTCGCTCCCTACAAAATTTTTTTTAGCTTGTGGTTTGTGCCTATTCTTTAAAAGTTTTTGATTTTCGATTAATATATTTATTAGTTTTACACAAAATTTTTTAAAACTTTGATTCGCCTAGGTAACAAAACTAAAATTGAAAAATTAATTTATAATTAATATGTTTTGCACATGCGAAAACACTAAAAATTGTGAACTTAGTAGTCTATAACTTTAAAACTAATGATTTCCAAAAAAACTTTTGACATCATAATTTTCAAAACGTTGTAATACATAGGTTTCAAAAAAAAAAAAATTGAAATTTCGAGGGGGTGCTTGACTAGATTTATACTAAATCTAGTTTACGGCCCAAGCTCGTTTTTCAATTTTTTTTTTCAAAATGTGTTTTAAGGCACTCAATTTGAATGTGTTTGAAAAAATTGTCGCTCATTTTTATTACGGATGTTATACCAAAAAAACCGGAAAACAATTGATCTTTTGAAATATCGTAATATCTTCGATAAAAATCGATTGATCCATTTGGTTCAATTTTTATGTTTTTTATTTAAAAATCATATTTCTTTAAATATTGATATATCTATTTTTATACGTAAAATATGACTAATTTTTGTTCTGTTAAATTAATTATATATTTAAAAATGTTATGTATTTAGTATACAGTATACTCATAGTGTATTTATAATTAGGACCAAATCCATTTAATATTAAAATAAATAAATATTAATTTCCTAGTCAGTAATCATTAACATGTAAATAGTTTAAAAGTATATAATATATTACACCGGGGTTAAAACAGAATCTACAAGTATACAAAAATAATATTTTTCTATATACTCTATACCATGGTCAAAAATAAAATTTATATTCATGGTCATCGTGGTTCCTTTTTTGGTAGGTATAATAAGACTTTTACTACCGTGTTTTAATAAGCCAATCAGAAAATAATATATTAGTGGACACAGCGAGTTGTGAATTGTGAATTTGTGATTGTAACTTCGTCTTTAATTCACGGATTGACTTATTCCTGAATCCTGAATCTTGGTCATTCTTCAGTTACCCAGTTGACCCTTCTCTAAAATGAGTTAAAAGTAACTATTGAACAGTAAACAGTGAACGACTAAATATTTAAATCATTGCTTAAAATAATCGTCTAGAAAAAAAAAACTACAATGGAAAAATAATTAAACGAATAAAGACTACTAAAAATACTAAAAAAATTGTGAGTACCTACATCATGTAACTCACTATACTTTATTAAATTACTAATTTAAATGATGTAATTTTTTTTCGATCAATGATTTGATTTGATATTGATTTCAAATAAACAAATTATAACTTTAAAAGACATTATTTTCGATCTCTAACAGATACCCAAGTTTAACCGGACTACCAGAGTATGAGTCAATTGCCGACAGAACATAATTCACCCAATGCAAATCTTTTGTCAGTGTTTAGGATAATATGGAATATTAAGTAGGTCACAATCTTATATTACAATTCTGAATCCATGTATACCTTGAAAAATAAAGAGGTTTTTTTTATGTATGAGTATGACTGACGACTGTCCTTACTCCTTAAACTTTGTTACCCGTAAAAAAATTACACATCAACATAATATCATACATAAATATATAATTGAAATTTTATTTGATTCGTTATTAAAAACTTACTGGCTGTACGAATTATAAAAACAATATCGTCAATATCACTTCTATAATATAATACATATAATAGCTGTGCCCCGCAGTTGCATACGCCGTTTAATTTAAAAGAAATCGGATTCTATTTATAAAAAATTTAAATTATTTCTTTACAGACAATATTTTTAGTCTTAATTTCTAATTTTCTTTAAAATTTATTTCATCATTAATTGACAATGTGAACATTGTTGACACCCGAGACCCGACCTACTACGCATTGCAACGACCGCTAGCACTATTACTACGTTTTCGTCTTTCTGACATTTTTCTTTTTGCATGGCTCTTAAGGGTACTAGCGTTTATTACTTTCTTCAAGAATTGGGCTATCAAATGCAAAAATAACTTTTTTAATCTGACAGGTAATGTTAGATAAAGCGCGTACAAAAAAAAAAAAAAAATAAACAAACAAACTAGTCAGCTTTATTATATTATAATTTAAATGAATATGAAAGTAATAACACAAGATTATATGAAGTATGAGCATAGATTAATCTTACGTATAATTGTTTTGTATTACAAAAAAACTAAAATAGTTTAATGGACAGAATGTCAGCATGTTACATAATATTTTGAACATAACGATCTAACTATAATCTATCTAAAATTACCCAAGTTGTTATACCTATAAGTTAATAATTAAAAATTATTCATAAACAGTATGTTACTCAAGAATATGTTAAAAATAAATGTAGCCAGTGAAGAAAGACATGATTGCAAAAGATGTGTTCATATACATTCAACTACTCTTATATATCTTTATAAAACCATCTGGAAACTCAAGTACTTAAAATCAGTTATTAGATATAAGTTAAGTTATACTACTAATAATTTATTGGTTTTAAAATAAATATGGGTATTATTAATAAGAATGTAAATTAAATATTCATTTATTGTAGTGTGTAATTATTATTTGAAATAATTGATATTGAATAGATAGTAATAAATAATATATTAATCAACATTTTTTGTACTCTATTTTATGTTAGTTAGATATTTATACTAATGTATAATTGTGTAAATGACATAAAATAGATTAAATATATATATATATATTAAAACCGCTATCAATATTAGGTAGAAGTACAAAGAGATAAACATAGCAAAAACTATCAATCTGAACACTAAATAGTAAACGTGAAAAAATTTAATTTTCAATAATTAAACCTTAGAAAATTAGTTATTTAATATTTATCAATTTATACATTATGGTAACTTATAAATATCTAGAAATGAACCCAAATGAACTGTATAAAAAACCTTTAAATTTATTTAAGAAAAAAATACCCTAGTGTTAAGTTAAACTTTATCTAAAACTGTTTTATTTTTTTTTATTTTTAAACACTAATAAATTACGAGTTTGAATTTCACACATGAACTCAACACAAGAATATTTAAATAACATATGTTGAGTAACAAGTTGAAACCAAATGGTTAAATGGAAACATGTTTATCTCTTTAAATCTTAAGATTATAAGAACAAACATTAATTATATGGTCTATGAAAACATTATTGTTTTTCATTATTAAAAAATAAAATAGTTTAATGCGCAATATATTACATAATATCTTAAAATTCTATATTTATCTAAAATTACTAAAATTTTTGTACCTATAAATTAATAATTAAAAATTATTTATTAACAGTATGTTGATCAAAAATATGTTGAACATAAATGCAGTTAGTGAATCAATACATGATTGCAAATGATGTGTTCAAATACATTCAACTCTTACAGATCTATATAAAACTATTTGGAAATTCAAGTATTAATAAACAATTATTTAATTATTAGATATAAATATTTATGTAACAGGCTATGTTATACACTTTGCTCGTTGTTTTTGGAAACTCAATAATATTTTATTCTGGCAGGATATTGACATATTATTTGTAAAGTTTGGACATAGTTAATGGGACATGGACATTATAACATTAATTAGAAAAATATATTTTGACTATTTGATTAAATTACCTTACTTTAAATAGATTTAATGTTTCCCATAAATGTAGTAAATACAACACATTGTAATTTTGACTGGTGATATTTATATATTTTCATAACATAATCGAACAAAAGTGTGATAATTATTAATTAATAAACAGTACAAAAATATTATTCACTTTTACTTTTACTTTAAACACATACCTAAATCAAACTAAATATTATCTTGTTAACTATGGCAATGTAAAGATTATTTTATCTAAAAAATTAGCTTATCAAAATAATTTAAGTACTCACAAATTTAATGAATGAAAAATTAGTTTTTACTAAAGATATTGTAATAATATTTGTAATTTAAGAGATTGTACAATTACAATTATTTTTAATAGTTATGTGAGAGTTGTACTACTATTTGCATAGTATAGTCTAAATAAAGTATGATTTGATAAAAACATATTGTGCAGTAATTAATAAATAAGAGTTATATTTAAAAATGACATTAGGAAAATATGTAATTAGTCTAAACATTAAATTACTAAAACTAATTATTATAAATATGTATTAAATGAGGTAAAAACTAAAGTAGTTTAAATTATTAGATGGGGAAATGATATAATATGGCCAAAGTTAGGGTTTAACTTTGCACAATATATTGTCAAAATCAGGAAATATCATAATGACTGTGCAGTTATCACATCACTAATTAGTCCACTTAACCCATTAATTAATATTGACTAAGAATTTAGTTTTAATATAAATCTGAATGTGTGATGTAATATGGTATGGATTTTGAAATTAAATATGCATAATTTGTAATATGAAATTATTTTTCCTTATTTTATATTTATTAAATGTATTTTTATTAGAGTATTATTGTGCAATTAATATAAAATAGAATAACATAAAATAAAAATATATTTATAGAAATATAGTTTTCAAGAGAATAGTGATTAACAAACTTAAACTATTAATCTTGGCACTAAACGTGATAAAATTTAATTTTCAATAATTAAAAAAAAAAATGAAAAATAGTTATTTATCAATATACAAATTAAAATTATAAGTATCTAGAAATAATTGAACCCATATGAACTATAACAAAAAACTTTAAATTTATTTTAAAAAACTATACTAAAATGTTCAGCTAAACCTTATCTAATATTTATTTTTTTATTTTTTAAGCAATCTAATAAATTACGAGTTCAAATTTCACACCTAAACTCAACACTAAGATATTCAAATAATAATATGTTCAATGGTAGTTCAAAACAAAATGGTTAAATGTAAACATGGTTTATTTATAATAACTAACAAAATATGCATGTATAAAAATTTAAAAGAGCAACTTATCAGTTATAATTAAAGTAAATTACTAACTATTATGTTACATTATCTCAAAATCATCTCTTAGGTCATTATATTCAAGAACACGTTTTTTGATAGCTGAATTATCCACCCATGTCACAAAATCTTCTAAAGGTCTGAAAATATTATATTATACAGTGTTAAATATTTTTATTTTGTTTAAACTTTTGTTTTAAATTTAATAAAATATTGTAAATCATATTGAGTTATAAAATTCAAGTTTTTTTTTTTTTAAATTATAATGTTTTTAAACAACTTATAAATTATTAATTGATTTTTAGTATTATAAAAGGTCAGACTCGGAAAACACAAGATATCAGTGTAACCCCATATTTTTTAAAATATAGGTTACATTATCATATTTGAGTAAACAATACTATAATACTACAGTTTACAATAGATATAATATAAAAAAATATGTATGCATTACTGTCATTATTTTAATATTGGATTAATGTCTAGGATTATATATTTTAAAGTCACACAACAATACATTTTTGGATATAAATATTGTTTTAATTTGTTGAATATATTAGACCAAAAACCAAATATTAATTTCATGGGTATTAATGTATTATATCAATATGACATGTCAACTTAAGAAACAAAATACTTCCATAATACATCACTTGTAACGCCAGCAATGATTTGGTTGACTTTGGTTGCTTGAAAATTAATATTTTGGTCTTTGAGAAATATTTATCTTTATTTATTTATAATTTAAACAATTCAAGGCTAGGAGTGCAAAGTAAAATTATATTAAGGTTTAACAACATGAATACAAAAATAAATCAACATCAGATAAATCATTTATACATCTTGTTATTATATCTGTCATAAATATTTGTTCGATACTGTGATCACTAATGTGATGTATATATATATGTTGATATAACACAATGTACAGTCGACTCTCGATATTTCGAAGTTTACAGGACTTGTTTTTCAACAAACATCGAATTACCGAGAGTTCGAATTGTTGAGTAGTTCGAAATAACGAGAGGTCAAAAAAAATTTGAATTATAGAGTTAAGAAAAAAATTTTGTTCTTTAATATTGTACATATTAAGAGTTATTTATTGTTTTTAAATTTTAAATTAAGCTATATAATAATTATACTATGTAAATTTAATTATTATTATAAAAGATTATTATTTTTTGAAGAAATTTGTAATGGTTTTCTGCTTCATTGAATTTAGTTTCATTTTTGAATATATACTTTGAATTTCCGAGCATTGAACAAATGATACTTTGAATTGTCAAGTGTTAGTGGCCAATTTTCACAAAATTTAATTTTGAATAACCGAGTGTACTTAAATACATTGTTTTTGATCGAATTGCCACGTGATTTTCAAGGGACCAAGTATTTACTTCAAATTACCGAAGATTTTGAATTATTGAGAGTCGACTGTACATGAATATATTTATTAATCCAATATTTATATCATATCATTGTGCAACCTTAATTATAATTATTTTAAGTTTAATTATACAAGTAAGGGCAAATAATTTGAGTATTATGTACAGAGAGAAAAGGTAAGCTTAAAGTATAATAATTATTGAAATATAGATGAATAGTATATTAGGTAAATATTACTTACATGATATACAACTTAATTTTCTCGGGTATTTTTTAAAATTTAAGATAATTATAAATATTTTAAAATATTTACATATTAGACTAACTGATCATAAGCTTACATTTAGGTTATCCCTACCCCCAAAAAATGTAATACAACATATTTGACATACCTTGATACTAAGAATGCTGGATCTTTTATTAACTGTGGACCAACTCGAACATGACCTTGTTCTATATAGGTGATAGCAGATTTCAGTGTTTGAACCATTTTAGACCGAACCATTATAACAGGTAATCGGCGTCTACAAAAACATGATGCAGTTATCTTTGAACAAAGTTCAAAGTTCCTTTTTGTTGTTATTAATCCCATCATGTATCTAAAATAAAATACTTATTTTGATATATAATGGATATTTTTTTTTGGGATGATAAAAATTTTAAATTTTCAACTCAAGAGATGGTTTATAGTTGTAAATTGGATTTAGTTGATTCTTTCAAAAGTAAAAAGTAAAAATTCAAAGTACTTTCCTTAATAATCGGGGAAAAATTACATAATTAAGGAAAAATGTGAACTTTTATGCTAAATAAGTTTTTGATAAAATTGATTTCTTTATTTTGTTAATTTATAAATGAATAAGAATAGACATTTGAATTTTTCATCAAGTGTTACACATCATATTCTACACATAATGTTTCAAAATATTTCAACAACTATTAAACTATAGATAGACATTTACAATTTTTTTAATTGACTAAAAAAAATGTTGCTTGGTCAAAAACCTAAAAAATGTAATATAAAGTTCTCATAAGTTGTTAATAAAAAATTTAAAAAAAAGTTGAGCATAAATCCATAAAAATTTTTTATTAGTATTAATAAGTGAGATAATTAGCAAATTATTTTATAGTTAAAAATAACATTTTTAATATTCTTACTTAAGATTCAAAATTTAATACAAGCTTTTTTATAAGTTTTTAAACTATATATCAGTAAATAAAACTTATTTTTAGAAATTTTAATAAAAATTAATTTTCAGATCAAAATTATTGAACTTATTACAATTTCCTACCTAAGTTACTTTTATAACTGTACAAACATATCAAAAATATATAGGCACAATATTTAATGTTTTTATATGCATTTGAAGTTCAAACTTGTAAAAATCATGAAAAGTTACTAACAATAATTAATTTATATAATCTTCAATTTTTAAAGGCAAGGTTAAAAATATAATACAATATTTCACATAACTCTTAAGAGGATGTCATACCCACACATGTTGTCTTTGTTTTATGAACGTAAACATAGCAAATTTACGTTCAGTAGATTCAATTTTATGCTAAATATAAACAAAAGCCTTTGAGATGTCCTAGATAATATTATTACCTTTAAGTTTAATCATAGGTAAATTGATTCTAATATTAAGCTAACAGCATAAAATTAAATTTTCTAAACGCGAATTCGTAAGACAGAGACAACATATGCAGGTATGACGTCCTTGTAAGTACTCTACTAGTTTTTTTTTATAGACATTTGAAATTCATATTTAGTTAAAATTATATAATTAAATAATGATGATGTTCATTATTTGGTTATAACTTAAAAACATAATTCACAGAGGACTTCAAACTTGTATGTACATAATGAAATTTACACAATGATATTTTGTAAAATATATAGATTAATTTTAAGATATTACCTATTTATATCATTAACATATTCAAACTGTTTTTCACTGGTTAATTAGTATTGTTTTCAAAGTGAGTAACAATAATATAATATAATAAATGATAAATGGAAAATTATTGAAAAAATTAAATTTGCTTAAAATAATATTAAAAATAAAATAAATGAATAATAACTGTAACAAAAAACAAAAATTGAAATATACTTAATGATATAGGCTGACAGACCATCTCCACCTACACTTGTTTTTTGTATGCAATCATAAATTATTGAATTTAAATTTAACACATCCAATAAAGTGACTTACTCAAAACCTACAATACAATAGAGTAGTACCCACTTTTCCACCTTTTTTAATTTTCAATTCAAATCAGATTTAGATAAAATATTAACTTAAACACATACTAAGAAATATTAAATATTTCTCAAATAGTTATAAATTTAGATAAGAAAGTGTCGACGTGTGGTTATAATAGATTATAAAAGAAATATGCAATGAAAAAAATATTAATTTCATTTAATCACAATTTAATTTAAAATAGTATAGAAAATCTATATAATTATCAAGTTTATATATTAAACTTGCAAATAATAAAAGTTGATTTTGGTATAATAATTATTTTTACCATTATGCCTAGTGAATGACAGATCATTGAGATACTACTATACAATTAATTTAACAAAATTTAAAATTAGCAGTAAGATATTGGCTTTTAAATACTTTAAACAAAATTAAGTAACTCCAGTTGAATTAAATTTATGTTTGTACTTAAATTTTTCAATCAAATTATTAATAAGTAATAATAACTTTTATTTTTAGTTTTAAATGTAAAATTCCTACACTTTTTTACATTTAAAATTTGTTTTTCATTTCAATATTCAAGAATAGAGAATATATCAGATATTTAATCTTACAATTTTTCTAATAGCTGAGCACCTCGTTCATTTCGAAATGGATCTTTAGGCTCTAAACTTTTAATCTTTTCTGCTAGAGTCCTTATTTCTCTTGATAACTTATTATACCTAAAACATACCAAGGATACAATTAATAGTTCTTAATTTGATAGATTATTATCTTACAAAGTGTAATGTTCTCGTTTTTGAATCATGTATTTCTTCATGATTTTTAATTCGTGTAAATTGTTGTCCAGTTCCCATGATATGAAGTCAACTTTCTTCAATAATTTTTGTTCGTGGAATTTTAATTTTCTAACCATTTTAATACTATTTTGGTTTTATTTAATAATTAATTAATAAACGCAATTCAAAATTTCAAATAATTAACATTAAACAAGTAAACAACATGCCAAAATAACCAAAACGTGTCTGATATCATAAAAGTTAAATGATAAGATAATAGATAATGTCTAATCCCTATGATAAATGGAAAATTCGTTATCAGTCAACAGGAAGTCCAACATTTTATTACTTTCATTCTGGAATTATCCAAGATTATTTTAAACTTTTAAGTGCAAAATGATAAATCTTAATAATATTGCACTTGTGCAAATAAAAGTAATTGCATAATTATTTTATTTTGGACTGTTTTCTGAGTTTATTCACAGTAATTGAGTAATCGTAAGACAGTTATTATTATATTAATATTATTGTTAGCAATACATTTATCTCGTTCACACACTGTAACATAGTTTTTTTTTCCATTTATTGATAGCGTACGTCACATATTCTGTGAATTTTTTTCCGTCATTTTATAATCTTTCGTCGATTAACATAATAATTCGCACTTTGGCGTTCGGCACTTCGGCAGTCGTCATTCGTATACTCGCATAGAAATATTATATGATAATCAGACTGCCGTTAACTAATCATTTGTTTTAGTGTTTGGGTTTGTCATTTTGGTAAACGTTTGACCATGTTATTCTTGAAGTGAAGTCAAGTTGTAGTCACAGTCACTGTTTTGTATAATACTTAACAGTAACGAAAATATAACAAGCTCGTGTCGCTCCGCTTATAGCATTTTACATATTACATAACTATTAACTATGGCTGAACCAGACGAAAATCCTTTTGGTGATCCCACCCCTTCTGTGGGTCATCCTTTTCAGGTAACTTTTTATGTTTTTTATTCAAATTTAAATAAAAGTTGTGGGTCCTATTTTATTTTAGATAAATAATTTATTTACTAAAATACGATCACATTTATCTAGTTTACTTAATAAACCACTACAATGTAATTTTTTTTTTATATAATTAAATATAAATGTATTGGTCAAATATGTTTTAACTTAGAGTCCATCACATATGTTCATAAACTATGGGATTCAAATATTTTATATTTTAAAACTAGGTACCTTGGGGAAAAATTAATGTTAAGAATTTTTGACTTACTCCTAGTTTGCTCTTTGTTAATGATATGTATACATCTACTTATTCTGCTTAATAATTTAACTTGCATTAGATAGGTACGGGTAGGTAATATATAGATTAAAAAGCAATTATTGTTATTCTTGATATTAATAGTCATACGATTTATAAATAAGCAATAATGTACAAAAATGTAACTTTATAATTTATGTTTTAGTATAAGGGAAAAATTGTGTTTTAATTATTTTTTTAGGACCCTTCAGTCAAAGAACTAACAAATAATAAAGTACAGTCTTTAATTGAAGACTTCAATCCATTTGGAAAGGATCAAAATGTTGTTAACAATGCGGTAACATTATTATAGCTATTGTACTTAATTATTACTATAGATGTTTTGTGTAGTCATTATTCTTTAGTTTTAGTAGTTTTATGTTTTTGTGATTTGTCTTAATATTAATTTTTATGATATGTAATACATATTTATAATTTACATTTATAGTAAAATCTAAAAAATGTTTATTCGCATCATAAAATTAAATTAAATTAGACTGCATTACATTTATATTTTATTACAGAAACCTCCTGTAAGAGGTGCAGCCAATCCACCACTGAATTCTATGCCTGCTGTAATGTCACCAACACAAGAGTATCCAGTTACTCCACAAGTTGCTCCTGCTTATGGAAGAAATCCTGGTGATGTATCAGCTGATTTATTGGTAAATACTTAGTTTTTTACTAATTTCTTTACACAATTTATGCTTATTTGTATCATATTTTAATTAGGCTAGAAAAGCTGAACTTGATCGAAGACAAGCTGAATTAGATAAAAGAGAAGAGGAATTGCGTACCGCTTCAATAAATGGTATTTGTTATTTTAATATATATGCTCTTGTTCGTATAAAAATTAATGAAAAATATTTTTTTATGAATTTTTCTAGTTCGTCAAAACAATTGGCCACCATTACCTAAAGGGTTTTGCTATCAACCATGTTTTTATTTGGACATAAGTGTAGAAATTCCACCAGATTTTCAACATGTTGTCAGACAACTATACTATTTATGGTTATGTAAGATACTAAAAATAAAATAAATATACTAATTTACTTGCAAATAACTTGAGTTAATAACAAATGTTTATTTTATAGACCATACTGGTTTGCTAGCTTGCAATATATTGATTAGTACCTTGTTACTTTTCTTAACTGGAGCGATAGCTACTTTTATTTTTTCAATTGTTTATGCTGGAATATTAGTACCACTTTCATTTTTATTTTGGTTCCGCCCAGGATATAAAGCTTTTCGGTAAATATTAAAAAATTCTAGTTTTTTTTATACATTTAATTATTATTTTATTTTTCTTATAGTGATGACAGTTCTTTCAACTTCATGCTTTACTTCTTTGTGTTTTGTATCCAGTTTGTTATAGCAGTAGTTCAAGCATTGGGCACATATGAATCGGGTTATTGGTAATTATTTTTAATATTTAATAAAGTGTATTATTGTAACAATTTTTAAATCTGTATTTTTAATTTTGCAGTGGATTGTTTATGGCTGTCAGACTTTACGAGAACTCTCATCCATTTTTAGGCACTCTGGTGACATTAATGGGAATTGCTTTTTCTCTTGGTGCAACTATGGACTTCTTTTTGTTGACCAAAGTAAAAAAATAAAATAGCATAGTCATTAATCATTGCTGCACTATTACCTATTTTTTATAATTTAATTTTTTTTAGATTCATAGAATTTATCGTAGTTCAGGCGCCAGTTTTGCTAAAGCACAAGAAGAATTCCGTTCTGGTGTTATTTCTAGTGGTGCAGTCTCCAATGTTATAGCATCCAACATCAGATTTTAAAATAACAAATCATGCATTCTCAATATATATTCTATTTAACACTTAATATTACTTCAGAATATACATTGTTATATTGTGATCGATATTGTACATATGCAACTGAAAACAACATTTAATCTTTCGCATATTTTAGCGTAATAGTCATTATTCAAATATTTTCAAGCAGAAATGATAACAATTTCATTATGATGAGTCATTTTTGTTTGTATTTTATTAATCACTAGGACTTATACAAAATTATTTTGTCCTACAAATTATATATTATTAGGATTTTAATTATCCTATATATTATCCTTTTTTTCTATTGAGTTCGGAGTTATATAAACATAATATATTTTATGATAATTTATTATGGTTTTATTGTTTTATATACAATTTTTACGTCATTAGAAGTTTGTTTGTTTGTTATTATATATATTCATTCCTATATAATATGTCTTAACTATATGAAATAATGTAAAAAAATTTTGTTTAACTTGAATTTCTTTAATACAATCTTATTTGCCATTAGATGTGCACAAATCAAATAATTAAAAAAAATAATAATATACTACATTAAAATTTAGTAAAAAAAAAATATGAAATTTAATTTGTGTAGTAATTGAACCCCATACTCATAAGCGCAACTAGACTTCCAAAACGTGGGGTGCTAAGACTGATAACAGTTTACCAATTGATGGCATTTCACTAAAATAATAACAGATATATAAAACATTGGGTACTAAATTTGAAGTTGGGGGAGGGTGCTAAAGACCTTTTTGCGCCACTGGTCATACTTGACAATTAATGATTTTATGTTAAATTACAGACAAATTCTACATATTGTTGAGCATTACAATTATTATTATGATGAATGATGACTTATTCTCAACTTGTCATGAATTTTGATGGCCATTCACGTGACAAATTAATTAATTTATTTGTAATACAAATTTTGTATTCGTTCATAATATATTATTTATGCAATTGTGACGTTTCCATGGCCTGGGACCGCGTTTTGTTCTGTAGAAAATATATTGATACGTCACGCCGACTGACAAGACGGTTGAATTTACTAACCTCTTTGGTTTTGGGCGGCCAGCGATAACGACGCTATTTGAGCGGGAAATAACCAGATAACTGAACATTTCGAGATACGTTAAACACGAACTGCAGATGTTTACTTTATCATGTTCAAACGGACGTATTCCGTCAATGAAAAACATGATTTCTTTTCGTCCGAGTTAACCGATGGCGGTTTTTTATTGATATCCGTCGTGCGGATACTGAGATGCATGTCCCATTCGTGAATCGTGCGTTAGCGTTGCATACTTATGACTTGCATTGTCCATGACTGGGGGAGAGGGGAAAATGGCGGCATTTTCGGCGTGAACCTACAACGTCCTGACGACGACGCCGCGGCCCACAACCAATTTCTTTTGTTAACGGCATCGATTTCCGCGGCGGCGTCGTCCCTCCGACGGTTCACCCGCCGACCATACCTCGACGATGGCGATTGGCCACCGGTGGGTCACGTGTACACCAAACATGGCGGACACTGACGGTTGGCGCGCGTAACGGTCTTCGAGTGGACGGGTGCGCGTGCGCGTGAGGCGTGCTCGTGCGGGTGCGCGCGTGTGTACACTGTATGCGGATTTGACGACTGTTTGCTGCTGCCGATCACTGCTCGTCCTCTGACTGGTTGGTGTAACTCGGTCTTATTTTTTCCCCGTTTTTTTTTTCTCAACGGTTTTTTACGACCGCACACCCGCCGACTCATTGAAAATCTCTCGTCACGTACGCGCGCTTAAAACAGTTGCACCGTCCATCGAAGACCGTCGTCGACGAATCCATACCGGCTTTGTCGTTAGTGCCGCACGACGACAATACGTTCCAGTTTCAATCAACGCCGTCCCGTTGTAACAACAAATCACCACCGCCTTAGCAAAAATGGTACGTGCCACTACATACGTTTGCATGACTTTTACAAATCATCGATGGGCGAAAGACGTCGCCACTCGATTGCGACTAATTTTTTACCGCGCCAAAAATCCACGCCGACGTTTGGCGCGCGCGGTTTTTCTACTAAAATCGTGTATCGTTTTTCCAAATCGATAATCAAACAATGTTCCAGTTCTATTGTGTCTTGAATCTACTATATTTAAACTTTTCTTTATTTTATTTTATTTTATTTTCACTCTAGGCTGGTGGTAAAGCGGGTAAAGACTCGGGTAAATCCAAGGCGAAAGCAGTGTCCAGATCCGCCAGGGCAGGCTTACAAGTAAGTCACAAACAGCGTTATTAATATTGTTACTATTATTTTATCTTAAGAAACATTAATTTTGGCTGTAAGTTGTATAATACTGCTATTTACTAGTTTGAAATTATGTTATTTGATGACTCCTCGAATTGGCGCCAGTAACTCTTATTACACCCCCCCCCCTCCTACAGTTTCCTCATATAATGTTTGACCTGCTCAAAACGAACACAAATGAATCCACTGGATCGTTTTGCGCGCGTCTTTTATGAGAATCAAGTAACAGCCACGTTAAGTTACTTTTACTGTCAATAATTTACTTATTTGATTCTAAATTTAATCATCTGTATCATTGTAAGTATTTCACTACTATAAGCTTTGTACATTTCTTGATTCATTGTTATTTGATCTGCTTGTGGCTAGGTTATCTTTCTAATTAAGTAATCCAATTCCTGACATATTGAAATTGGGTAGTGTTTTCATTTTAATATATAGGTAATTAAATTTCTAACCATCTTCAAGATATCAGTATAAATATTTAACCTTAGTTGATACCAATGTCCTATATTTCTATTTATTTCATTAAATATTCCCATATTTTAAGCGAATTGTATATTTTTACAACATTCAAAACCTAAATGATGTCAACTTAATCGTTTACTATATTTTTATAATTTAAAGGTGCCTTTTTATAGGTTTTATTAATTATGTATATGTTTATTATGTCACATAGTTTTTTGTAATGAAAAATTGTCCTTAACATTTTAAATTAATAGTAAGTGTTTTTTTTACCTAATAAAAAAAAGATAGTATAGTTATTATTATCTTATACTTAAACTGACATACCATAATATTCCTTATGTTTTTTAATTTTTTAAATAAATTTATACTATGTTTGTAAGAACATATAAATTATATAATTTTTGTTTCTACAATTTTTCAAATGTTTAATTAGTTATTCAACTCTCCGATAGATAGTGCACTCGATAACAAAATAAATATTTATTTTATATGTTATGTGATACTGTTAACATATATAAAAATTTTAATAACTAAGTTTAATTGCTTATCAAATACTTAATTTATATAATAACTGTTTAATTATATATACATTACAAATAAATTAAATAGTTGTATTTATCCACTTTTTAAAAATATTTCTATACAATTGATAATTTGAATATGATAATGTTAATATTGATACTAAATACTTTTTTTTTTTCTTTAGGTGGTTTTAAGTTAGGTTTCTACTGTAAGTAGGCATCCTCCTTTAAGAGGTCCAACAATTACTATTTTAGTAGGGCTACTATGAATTCAGAAATTTCTGTTAGACAATAAAATGTAATGTATATAATTAATCTTATAAAATAGAATAAATTCATTAAATTCTTGTAAAAAAATGGAATTCACCATAAAAAATACATTTCTAGTACGTCTGCCATTTTAAATGTCCCCTTCTGTATTTGATTATGGAGTTAATATCAGTTGATTTAGTTTGTACTAAATTTATGTACATAAATTGAGGAATGTTGCTCATTAATATACATTATATTGTTGTCCCTTTAATATTCCATATATCAATCATTTACATAATTTATTTACAGTTTCCAGTGGGAAGAATTCACCGTCATTTGAAAAATCGTACTACAAGTCATGGTCGTGTAGGAGCAACAGCGGCTGTTTACAGTGCTGCCATTTTAGAATACCTGACTGCTGAAGTTAGTAGTTGAGAAATATTATCTATATTTAATGTATTTCATTAAAATAATGTTTATTTAAAGGTATTGGAATTGGCTGGTAATGCGTCAAAGGATTTAAAAGTGAAGCGTATTACACCACGTCATTTGCAACTTGCCATCAGAGGAGATGAAGAATTAGACACACTCATCAGAGCTACAATTGCAGGAGGAGGTAATATATTTATTATAATATTGTTATTATGTACACTATATTATTTTATTTTATTTTTCAGGTGTTATCCCCCATATCCACAAATCCCTCATCGGCAAAAAGGGATCTCAAAAACCACAGTAAAATTCCACCTGCCATACAAGACTTTAATTAAATGTAAAACATTTATTTGTAATTTGTAAGCTATGTAATTTGATTTTATTCATTTACCATTTATTCTTTTGCCTTATTTCAATAATTAATTTTATACCTCATATATTATAAAATGATTCCATTTGCTACTTTTGTGCAAGTGTAGGAGGTATAAAACTTCTTATGGTAAAGACTAATTATATTAAGACAAAGTAAACTTGGATTTTTTTTTTGTAATATCAATTTTTTCACTAAAGTTATATCAATTGAAAATTGTTTTTGATTATTTTTCTAATCGGAAATTTCTTCGATTACGTAAAACCTAGAATGTACAATATTTTGTTGTATTATTCACTTGAAGGATAAACAAAAAAAAATAAAAATATATGCATTTCTTTTTATAATTTGTGTCTATTTATTTCTTAAAAATAGTAACATTGTTAAGATTATTTTAATTTTAAAAAAAGATCAATGACTAAATTGAGTAAATATCAGTTCTTAACGTTAATGAACAGTAGGGGATTTGTTCATACAATATGATTTTCGTAAAAAGGATATTAGCAATATCCAATTTCAGCACATAAGGTTTGTTCTTTGATGTCATCTATTAAAGTGTTGAGAAGTTTTTGGGTGTACTGCTCCACAAAGTCAACACATTTGCTTTTGTCTGGTAGAACATCACATAATGATTCTAATCTGTACTGAATATCTTTCTACAGATAAATTAAATCATTAAAAATTATTTATCAACGTATTAAAGTATGTTTTTACTTCTAGTGGAGAGGTTTCAATTTTATGTTTTATGTCATGGATCACATCTTTGCAAATGCTACACTTTGGATGAAATTTAACATCTTTTTTTTCCGCTGAAAATATATAACTTCATAAAATGAAATGTAACCTTAATATTTAAAAAAAAACTTACCACACTTGGTGCATGTGGTTCGCAAATTCTCTATTACAGCTCTGATGAGCCAATCGTTGTTGTCATCAAATTTTGCCTTGCAGCTGTACTTGATGAGATTCAGCATATCATTGACCTTTTAACAAAACAATATTTAAAAATAACAGATGGTAGCATATTATGATTTTGTGTGACAACTGACGACCCAAGGAATATAATAATAGTGGGAAAAGTATTATTGTTTGTTGATAATGAATAAAACTACAAAATATTTGATTTAACAATACAGTTTATTAGATATATTATGTTTACTTTTCATCACATTTAATACATTACATATTTCTATAACTTGTAAAGTACTACATATCATACATTTTAGATAATGGCAACATAGATTAAACATATGATTAAGTTCATACCAGTTGATTAACAAAATTGTATTGTTATAATTGAAACAAACTAGAGAATTGATGACTACAAATATGCTTTCCGCCTCAATATGTTGATCCTAACACAAGCTTACAGATAAAAAAAAAATTTCTCAGTCCATTAATATTCAGTCACGAACAATATCTAGAGCTGTACAGCACAATGATATGAACATACAAACATTTTTTTTTTTTTTTTTTTAACACGTTTTAACATATTGACTTCTTATGATTTCATAGTTTGTCATAGCAAATTTTAATACTTTTCTGACAAATTGAAATAAAACTATTCAATTGGATTACAATTGTCTTTATAAATTTATCTTATCTAATATAAAAGTAAACACCAGTTTAATGGAAAATTTATTTCACTTACTTTTTTAATTTTGATAACCTAATTATTTTTTAATACTTTTAAGTTTATTTTTATTTAAATAAACTGTAGTTGTTTTTTTGATAACGATGTTATTATAAATATATAAGTATAAAAAAATATATATATTTTTTATAATGTATTAATCAAAAAATAAAAAATAAAAGAGTAAGAATGTATATTATATTATAACTATAAGAGAAAATTTCAAAATATTATATTAATTTTTATTATGATTTTATCCTTAATACATAATAAATTTAAAAACCATTTATTAACATAAAAAGAAACATTTATAAGTAATAATAATTAAGTCTAGATTATCATTTTTATAAGTCATCATTAATTACAATATTGAATTTGCGTTCACATAACGTGAGTTAGTTCATTTTAATCTAATTAATATCACTAATTTTCGATGATTTGCACATTCCATAAAGAGCGTTTGCACAACATTTCAGCCTGAAAAAAAATACAAAAATACACTTAACAGACAGAAAAAATTTATTGACTTTTGTAAATAATTTAATTATAAACAACTAGATTTTGTTAAATTTAAAAAAAACAGATCAAACGTTTTAAATATTTTTTTAAATAATTTGTGCTTATATTAACAAAACAATAAAGCCAAGTTATATTAACATAACATAGTTATTATTTAATCCTAGTAAATTTAGTTATTCAGAAGCAATAAGTTTAAATCAATATAACTAACTAGGTAAAATCACCATTCTAACAATAAAGGTCACATATTAATTGATAATTAATATTGGTAAAAAAATTGAATTAGATAGTTACCTTGCACTCTTTAGCATTATCCCAGGATGCACACCAGTATTCTGAGCCTTCTAAACATCTGGAGTTACTAAATTGGTTGACTGCAAAACTCTTATTTTTACTGCACAGCCCTGTTTTCTCGCACATCATCCATGTAGGCGAGTGATTACAGAGATTTTTGAAAGTTTGAGCGTACGACTCTATCATCTCCATACACTGCATAATATTTATTTGTGTGAATTTTTAATTTTAGACCTCGCTAAAATTATTGAATTTACACAAACACACACACACACACACACACATACATATACACACACAACTTGCAGTGTAAAATTAATATAAATTATTTTAGTATTTTAGATACTAGTGTCTATTTTGATTTGTATAATAAATAAGATATAACAGTTTGTCAAAGATAACAATTTTTCAATATGAATAGGGTTTAAAATAAAAATTATTATCTCTTGGGTCTGAATGCCATCTAACTGGCTACACATTTGATAAATTGCCCATAATTTGCTTATTGCAATAAAGTAAAATCAAATAGTCATTTACCTCATCCTTATAATTGATTTCAACTTCACTGCACAGCTCAACCAAGTCTATGTCGTCAACGCTTACTGAATCATTGATTAAACGATCTTCAAATACAGTAATAAATGCTTCACAGGCAGCACAACTAATAGAACTATCCAATTCAACAGACTCTGTAGTAGTCAAATGTACATTCTTTTTTGGCAGGTCAATATTTATTTTACCTTGGACTGTGTGAAATATATGTGTATGAGTATTATAATGATAAATTACATAAAAAAAATTTTTTTCATAAAAATAATAATTGTAATCATTTACTTTTATCCTCTTCACACACCATTAATGCCATACACGCAACACTTGGTTCTGTTCCAATTTGGATAAACTTGATAATTTGCTGATAATTTGCATCAATAAAAGATTGACATTCATTTTCTTCAACATTGGGTAATACGCGACATACTGAATCTAAAACCTGTTCTATTTCGTCCTAAAACAAAGTTAAATTGAATTTATTACTTTAACTTCCATTCAAGTATAACTTTAAGGCAATTGAACACACTTGATTTGTTTTATCTTTGAAGACACCATGCAAATATTTCATTACAACAGTGCATACTAGACAAAATGGAGTTGGAATTTTTGGCTCTTCCAACATTTTGTAATTATTAGCCAATAATTGTCCCATATTGTATCCAGGGAACACTATAGTAACTTGTCCAGCCGTAGCAATCATATTTGTTTCTAAAAAAAATTAAAATATGAATATCCAATATTTATATTTATTAACATAAATAAATAATAATTTTACATTAAATATACATTTATTTTATTACCTAAATCATCTTCAGCACTTTCAGAAATGGTTTTTGGTTTACAAATGTCCAATAAAACACAAATTTCTTCAGGTTTAACTTGAGCAACTAACATGTCGAGTATGCTTTGTAACTGAGATGAAACAAAATTTGTACATTCCCCTTTCCATTTGGATGGTAGTTTGGTACACAACTTCTCTAATTTCTTTTTAATCACTTCCTGTACATTACAATAAGAATTAATTAATCATTTTTAATGTACTTAAATATAATTGTCTAGCTATTGAGCTATATATTAACCTAACATAACTAAATCTAAAAATTCGAAATTTCACTGTATCTTGTAATATTTTACATGATCGTAATTCTACTATAAGATTTATTTATTGAAAAAGGATTAATAGTAGTTTTAATACTTGATAATGTATTTTATTATTTTATCATTTTATAATATATCGATACATAATTAAGTAAACATTAAACACACAAAGAACCTATCTTATTAACATTATTTACTTAACTTAAAATATTATTGAAAATTCATTTCAATGAGTTGTTTCCCTCAAAATTGAACATTTAAATTTTTACAATAAAGAGATTATGAAAAATTAATTTTAATTTTAACCATGCTTTTATTAAATGTAAATAGTGTATTATTATTATTATTTATTTAGATTTTAGTTTTGTAATAGTATATAAAAATTATGTACAGTATAACAGATGGTCACTTGCTGGCAGGATGAATTTTATACGGTATAGTCAGTTAGAAACGAATACCATTTTGAGTAGTATAATTTTTTTATATGAGATGTATTTACGCACTAATTTATTCAGTTAACTAATACCAAAAATTAAAAAATATACCACTCATTAACAATCATATTATATTATATTAAGTCCACTTACTTCTGTATCTTTATTAGAAATTTCAGATTCTAAAGCTGACATAAAAATAACACACATAGGACAATTATTTGAACTTTCACTATCTTTGTTTGAAGTTAAAGATAAATCTGTTACTGGACATAATTTCAATTCTGGACAGATCTAATTCAAGTAAATAATTAATTTATTATTATTTTTAGACAAAAATTATAATTAAGTACTTACTATTGATGGATCAACTTCTTGTGCTACAAGTGAAATAAAGGCATCACCATATTGGTCGACAAACTGTTTACATTGTTGTTCAAATGATGATGGCACAACCATGCAAGATTTTTCCAATGCTGAACGAATTTCCGCTTCAGATTTTGGATCAGTTACTACTTGTTGAACGTAATTTAAAATTGACTGGCACAAGAAACATGTAGTTTTGTCAGTGGGCATATTGACATCGTTGACTATACAAAATATAATATATGATATATGAATTAGTAAATTAGTAATTACACATATTTTATGTTTTGTTTACTTATTATATATGATATAATAAGAAAACAATTCTTTTTAACAATCTTACCAACAAAATGCATTTCTTTATAGAATATATCAATAATTGGAGATTTCTTGATGACATTAATATTTTGAACTTTCGGAGGTTGTTCATCGACCACGACAAGTGTAGGTTTACGTTCATTTTGCTCTTTTTTAGTAGTAAATGAACTATCTTGTTCGGTTTTGATGGATTCCTGGCTTTGTAAAAATTCAATTGGAATAAGAGGGTACATTGGCTAAATGAAAGAATACGTTTTATAAAATCAAAACTCAAAACATGATAATCATTGATGTAAATAGTTATTAACTTACTATAATGTCGTTGAGATTATAACGAGAGTTAAGAGATTTGGGGCAAATGCCAACTATTGTACAAAGAACTTTTCCATTTAATTCATTAACAAGGAACTGATAAATACGTGTATAATTTTCATCAACTATTGCCAAACACTGAAACAAGACAAAATATGAAATGTGTGAATTATATAATAACAATAATATTTATTTGGACAATACCTCATTTGAGAAACTCCCAGTTTGTTTGCAAAGACCTTTAAGTACGTCTGAGAATTGTTCTTCAGTTGTATTGGCAACCAAAATATCTCTCAAATGTTTGACCAAGGTTTCACAAAATTCGCATGTTAATTCATCACTAACTTCATTAGATTTTTGGATTTGAATTATACCTCGTTCACCAGCATTACTAATTTCAACGCCCATCAAAGCATTTTTTGATTTCTAGGAATAAATATATTAGTAGCAAAATAATTCTTTTACTATTTAACTCCATTCTTACTTCATAACCATCAGCATGGGGATGGAATGCTTCTGAACACATACCACTCAACATACATACATTATGTTTATTAAAGCCATTCTTAACGGCATTAAATATTTCATTTTGATATGTTAATACTATACTACTGCATGCATTAGAATAACTGCTCAGTTCTCCACACATCTAATAAATAGATTATGTATAAATAAACATATTTTACTTATAAAATAACATTGATATGTTACACATATTCATTATTAAACTGACCATTAAAATTTTATTTAAAACTTCATTCCTAGACATGCTCTGTACTAAATATTCTCCTTTGTCCATAGCAATAGCACATTGTTCACATTGATGGTATTCACTATCAGCTGCTGTTTGATCCTATAAAAAATCAGTTTAATTAATACAAATTAAAAAATTAGCTTAAAATATTACAATTACTTTTCCTTTATTTTCCAGTAGAAGCTTATCAATACGCGCATTATTGCACAGGCCAGATACAGTGCAAACAACATTAGGGTCCATTTGTGAAGCCAAAGTGTCAACAAGTTCAGGTATAAAATCATCCGATAATTTCATACACTCATTTTTAATTATTTTCAATGGCAATAATTTACAAGATCCATCAAAGACTTCTTTTAGTTCTTCCTAAAAGTTCAATCAATCAATTATTGTTACCGTAATTAATCACTACAGGTACAAGATTTTTTCTTAAATCATAAATCTTTTTTCAACATAACATAACTATTATTGTATTCTTTTTTTTAACTTTTGTTAATTATTTGATTTTTAACACAACGATATAAATAAATAAGATGTTGTCAATATATTTAACATTAATACTTCAATAACCAACCAATGTAACATTACTGGTGAGTGTGTCACGAGCTTCTTTCACCATATTTTTACAAATTGTACAAATATCATCATTATCTTCGGGATATGTCTGTGTAACCCAAGTTGTTTGAATACAATGTTTGACGGCATTACATCCAGCAGCATTACTAAAAAAAATATATTTATATTAGTTTTTACTTACAAAAGCTATTTTTTACTTTAATTTATTTATCTTTTTTTTTTTTTAATATAATTCTTTATTTAGCAATCTGTTACAAATTTGAACAATAAGCTTAATTGATACAATAATAAAAAGCACAGAAATAACAGAAT
Source organism: Rhopalosiphum maidis (assembly GCF_003676215.2). NCBI lineage: Eukaryota > Metazoa > Arthropoda > Insecta > Hemiptera > Aphididae > Rhopalosiphum > Rhopalosiphum maidis. The sequence goes on from NC_040878.1 coordinate 54,753,901, forward strand.
GAAGAGATCTCCCATTGGAGGTACTTCATTAAGATATATTTTAATTTAAACAGAATAAATTTAACCATTAATTGTATACATAATCAATAATTTAACTAATATGTATAGCATTTAACAAACATTTTTAAGCAAAGTAAGTATATATATATATATTAATTTTTAATTAATAGTTGCTATTAAACAAAGCCATTTTATTTTTATATTTATACGTTTAACTGCATTGTAATCAATAACTTATATCAATTTTAAATAAAAACCTATTTTTTAATTTTGTTTATTTAAAAGTGTACACACAGATAAGAAATATTAATTTAAAAAAAGCGATTATTGTAGTATATTGTAACTGAAGAATCAACAGTCAAAAACAATAATTAATTAGATGTAGATACTTATAAATATAAATTATACTTTTTTAACTTATAATAATATTCTATTTTTTATTATTAAATTTAAAATTTTAATAAATTGTTTATTTTAAGTTAAATCACTGAAAGAAATTTTTACTGTAAACTGTATATCTACTATACTAGGGTCGGCAACAGGCGGCCAAATCCGACCAAGGAGGGGAAATAACTGTACTGCCAAAAATATTAATATTTGATCGATATTAAGATATAATTGGAGATTATGATGGCATTCATCGTTTAATGCTGTTTACAACAATATTCACAATAACACAAAGCTTTTTCTGACTCTTGAAAATTATTTTCCAATTATCTGGACAGTCAAAGAATTTAATTGCCAACTCCTATACTATGCTTTTTTTTATTATAGTAAATCAGTTTATTGGTAGATAGCCAAAGATAATTTTCAGACATATTTCATATTTCAGACTATTTTATCAGACATTTTTTTATTTATAATTATTAAAAGTGAAAATATTAAATAAGCTTTTAACAAAGCAGATAATTTCAGATAATCCTTATATTAGATTAAAATACTATAATTCCAAAAATATAATCATAATGATTGGAATATGAAGAAAGCTAGTTTCAACTGTATTTCATGTGTACAAGATAAAAGAAAAAAATTAAATTAGCATACCCCCTAGAGATAGGCGGAAAAAATGACCATGAGAAAAAAATCCATGCATGTGCCATATAATTTTTCTATTTAATATTTTTTTGATTTAAGGTACCTACTGTAATATAATAATAACTCATACATAATAATATTGATAACATATAATGACCATAGTCATAACAATAATATAAATATAATAGTCGTGATAGGTAGTAGGTACATGATTTGTCACTCATCAATCAATTTTTGATAGTTCATAAAATAATTAAATAATCAATAATTTAATAATTGAAGTACACATAAAGTTATTAAAGTTAACCGAGTTGAATTTGTGTAATAAATAAAATAGCCTATAAGTAACTTTTAATTGTTCTTTTTCCTTCATTGTAGTTTGTGCATAGACGTTTTAATGTTAGTTTGATTTTTTACTATTAATTTTTTTTCTTTTTTTTTGATTGGTTGTATAATTCCTAAATTGTATTACCTTGTTTTGGTATCATCTACAGCAACTTCTAATCTCATTTCAAGGAAAAAAAAAAGAACAGAAATGAAATGTAAAGCTCATATAATTAAAACAATTGTTTTGGTGAATTTTTTTGTATGGGTTTTTATTCCTTAGGTATTTTTTCCAGAATTCCCTTAAGTGATTATTCGGAGCAAGATATTTGATATAAATTTAGGATATGCAGATTTTTTTATGATCTATATTATGTAAACTTTATAACAAATATATTGAGTAGGGATGGGAGAGGCATTCTTTTGTATAAAATAGTTAATCAGTTTCTGGATTTGAGAGTAAATTTAATGTTCAATGTATGAATTTTAATTAATAGCATGTGAATAAACAAAAACATTGTTCAAAAACAATTCTTGTTCATTACATTAAATAATTTTAAAAAGCATTATACTAACCATTGATAAAATAAATAAATATATAAAAATCAATATTATAACTCATTAGAAATTACCTATATAAGATATTCATTACTTTAAAAATAAAAATTGAAGTTTGTGGTATTAACTTCAATAGTTATTGTTAAATAATACATAATAAGAGTATTGTATTGTTGACTTGATGACAACATATTTATATAAAAACAGATGTACAAATACTACAATCATAACTTAAATATATCCCAATAGCAATAAAATAACCTATAGGAAAAAATATAAAAATCAAAATTTAATGAAATTAAAGATTAAATATCTTGTTACATATTTTAATCATTGAATTCATATAAACCAATAATTTAATACTTTTTCATCAATACAATAAGTAATACTAGATATTCTTCACACCTATGTACCTATTAGCTTCATGTCAAAAATATCAAAAAATTAGGTCATAAATGATCACAAAATAAATTTAAAATAAACATGTAGTAAATATTTCATAGTATTTAAGTATTTATTTAATTTACAATTAACAGCTTGGTAGAAATTAAGAAACTATTCTGTAGTAAACAAATTAATATGAATTAAGTTGTTATAAGTTAATTATTTTAATAAGCAGTTTAGATTAAATTATTGTAGATATAGTAATATTTTGCTCCTGATATATTACAAAAATAGTTTCAAAAAAGAAATAATAAATAGCATAATTGTATGCTGTAACAATAAAATTCATTGTTATTAACTAAATTAAAATAGTTTTATAAAAAATTTTACAAACATCATCTAATGTTCTAGTATATAAAAAAATGTATTAACAGCTGGGTACAACTTACTATAATAAGGTATGTCACATAAGGATGCCTTAGTCATAAATGACTTATCAGTATACAGTTTCCTATTGTTCAAGGTTATCCAGTTTTTTTATATAAATTATATTTGTATTCAATTGAAATAATAAATAAAATTATTGGGATTTTACATTTTTGTTTAGCACATTTTATTGATAACAATAAAATTATACATTGTTTTTTAAATAATCATAATATGTATTATTAGAATATAATATTAGATTACCTGAGAACACATATTAAACTCAATAAATTGTTATTATTGACACTTAATCTAAAGGTACTTGATATCTTAACTGATAATTGGTAAATAAAAATATATTGATTGTAAAAAAGACTTGTAATAACACTATTAATTTAAAACCAACCATAAACTATATATGTATCTAATTAGGTAATTAAAATGTAATGTAATTAATGATTACATGCCCAAGATCAAAAACAACTATTTTTACAATTTATGCTAATATTATTAAATAAATAACATTCTTAATTATCATGAAATTATTATAATTATTTAAAAGTAAATAAGTATTGAATAAATACTTAAAAACGTTAAATTTTAGTAAAATTAAAGTTGATTTTGTCAAAATTTAATAGCAATACCTACATAGTAATCAAATTTAGATTTTTCTTAGTTATTATTAATTTTAAATATTGAGCCCGTGTTTATGTTACAGTAAACATAATTTATTAATATTGTATTATTTATAATCTATATAGGTAGTGTTTTCAATGTTTTCATAACTAATAAACTGTTACATAAAAACAATAAATGATATGGTGAATAAGCCAAATATAAACAATAGAGTAAACAACATCATTCCAACACTGTATAGTTTTAGTAATGTGAATTATAGAAACATTTACTCACGTAATGTTTTTGCACCAAAATGACGGACCATACGTGCATTCTTGCGAGCCGAGCATTTGGACATGTCTTTGGACAATGATCGTTTCAACATCGGCCAAAGCACCTGTACATGAAAAGATAAAAAAAAACAGAAGTTAGAGAGTGAGTAGTCAACCAACGACAGAAGTCAAACACACTAAACGGCAAGGTTTTGTGTATCACAATAACAATACATTATAAGTATAACATACAATATTACAGGCAGACCGAGTTAATCGAAGTGTAGTACTTACCGGTGGAGAACAGTGCTACGAGGCCCAGAAAGGCCAGCGACCCACAAAGGCGCGCACCACCCGCGGGAGCGGTCATCGTCAGAGTTTTTTTCGACGACGATATGTTTATAATAATATACACGATATTATGCGGTTAAGAAGTCGTTCATCGATAGCAGACGACGTGGGGATGTCGACTTGGTGGTGACGGCAATAACGATAGTTGTAAAAGTCTCACGACGGTCACAAAGGTCGGAGGGTACACAGCGAATGCGTCACTGCAACAGTGCACTGTTACAGTAGTGCAGCGTATTACGTCGTTGGATTAGGAAAATACGACTGGCTGACGATAATAAAACGTACATATAAAGGTTTTTGTTTGCAATGGGCTCGGGATGCCGAGAGGAACACGGGCGATACGACGGCCTCTGTTGTTACACTGCGACGGAGACGTACGGGGGAATTGATAATAGCGATGTTGTCCGCAAAATTTCGAACGGAGTGGTGGGGGTGGGGTGGTTTGTAGTGGGAATAGGTAGTAGTTGTATAGTAACAAAGAGTGTGCAGTGTACAATGTGTACATATATTGAATAATAATAATAATAAAATCAACTGCTGCAACACTATATGATGGTAACTACGTGTTTACGTTAAATCGCGCTTATTATTGTCGCGTAGAAGTAGTTATAAAATAGTTTTAATGTTTAATATCATTCCGCAATATTTATACACCTATACGTCAACTGAACGAAATTAAACCGTCACGACAATGTATCGATAATTATCACTTATCAATCTTTAAACGATTTGTAAACTAAAATCATGACACTTTTACTTGCCAATTTCACTTCTAGCCCACGACCTTCAGACTTACAAATGCATAATGCATACCTCTGTAATCTGTTTACATAAATAAAATATAATATTATTATATTAATACTTAAATGTTTTCAGGCAAGACCAAACACAAAACAATGGACCGTTTCTTGGCCGTTAGTTATTGTTTCAATAAAATAATCCAAAAATGTTACGTAAATGCGTAATAAATAAAATAAATTCAAATAAGTCTAATTTACAGCTGGATGTCACTAATTTTGATGCATTGGCAATATCTACCTACAGTTATCTACTATTTGACATTGTTACGGCTTACGGCTTACACAATAAAAAAAAAGATTTGCTACAATTATCGTCATTGTCGTTACTTATATATAAATCCCATACAGACCCTGCGTGATCATACAATGAAAAAAATGTTCTATAATATGCCAGTGACCACAAAATTGTATTTTATAATTTTTTGAAACGCAATCTGTGGTATGTTGTACCATATCCTAACCTAACCTAACCTACCTATAATAGTATTTTTTTGAGATGGATTAATATTTTTTAGAATTAAATTAAATTTATTTTTGGTACTTATGATGAAACAGAAATATTTTATTAGTTAGAAAATAAAAACTATAATAAACGCTTCAAACGTAATTGGTGCAGAGATTTATTCTATTTTTAAAAAAATAACGAATAAATAAACTAAAATTAATTCCCTAAGGATTTATATCAAATTGAAAGTGTCATCACTGGCCATTGGGTGGCTTATTTCCTCAAATTATGTATTTCATGCTCTATTATTTTTTTCTTTCTCTCTTAACGCACATATACTCATTATGATATTATGTCCATAATATGTAATATATATATTTCCTTCTAAAAATAAAAAAAAAATAATAATAAACGCTTCAACGCTTGTAAAAAGTAACGAATTTCGTGCTAATTAAGCGAATAATTGTATCGATCATCTTAATAAACGTCACATCGATAGATTAGCACTCCACTACACCAGCACACTAAAATCAATGTTTCAGAAAAAAAATATAAAATTATTTTCATTATTAAACATTAATCTATATACTGAACAATTTGTAAATTATATTTTTAATTTTGAACTAAAATTTATAATTTTTTTGTTTTATACGTATTTTAAGTGATTTTAAAATATGTATTATTGTATTAATGTATTATTATCTAGTATCCTGAATACCTATATAAATATCATTAAAATATATGAAGATAAGATACTGCTAAATAATAATGGTAATACAACATTGAACTCCGTGATTCAATTATGTAACTATAGGCACTATAGCCTATAGCATTGATTAAATATTTAGGTAGTAATCAATTCTTATATATAGGTATCAAACAATAATATGTCGACATTCTTTGATGTACCTATTTTATATTATACTTTATAGTTAATGTAATGTCAGTATTTAGCTACGTATTATAGACAAATCAGGCGCGGATCCATAATATATTTACTGGTAGGGGTGGGATACTCCCCCTGCCTCCTTGGATCCAAGTGCGAGACAAATATACGGTTTTGCATTTTTACTAGTTAAGTATTTGAACAGTGGGGAACTACACAAAATGCATTTCACTTAAAAGTATTAGAATTTAGAAGTACGTTATGATTTATGAAAAATTAATTATGGTACTCCATACATTATTTGCAAGGGGGAAGGGCCTCCGAAAGAAGTCAAGCTATGCCTGTAAGACACAATTAATAAGACCTCAACGTTCCTTGTCTAAACATTTATAATATTTTTGATTTATAGTATTTACACTTTACCCATGAGTCATTAATCATTATCTATACTATTATAATAACAAATAATATAAAATATTAATACAGGTCCGACAATTATTTACATGACATAATAATATGCAAGATATACAATGGTTATTTTGAAATTCAGTATTTATGTAGTATTAATATTATTTCAAACTGATTGAAGTCCAAACTATAAAGCTATATTTTTATTTTATATACAAGATAGCTACTTTATAAATTAAACAGCATCTCTTCTAAATATTAGTTCACTACATTATTATCTATTTAATAAAAAAGAACTGGACAAGTTATCATGCTGACGCACATCAAATAATAATACAAAATAATTTATGCATCATATGATTCATAATCCACATAAATGTTGTTAAATAGTTAATAATTTAGATAATAATGATTGAGTATTATTAATAGCTAACATAAATATGAGTGAAAAAAATTCGTTTGATAATCCATTAAACAGATTTATGAGCAACAAACGTAAAAGATTCAAGAAAAGTGTGTTTATTAGCCCCGGTCATTTCTGTATATAAATATGATGCGTCTTTGCAGACTACACTGCAGAAGTACAGAGTACCTGAGTACCTACAGACAAATAATTATTGAGATATCTCAATAAGGATCTTTGTAGACTCGTTGAATGATCTTTATCCCAACTCCTAATTTGAAATACCTACTATTTAAAAAATACAATTCATTGTCGCGATAATGATAGACTGACTTTATGATATGAATTACGATGTAATTGTTATTCATATGATGATCACAATAGATTTACGACTGGTCGTCTGAATACTATAATAACTAGGGGTCTGATTTGAAGGTAAAAGTCTTTTTTTAATAATAATAATAGAAATATAATTTTTATATAAAAATGTGTTTCATTTAATTTCTTAGATAATGGATGAATTATCTATCGTTTTTGCTTTTTACTCTTTTTTATTTAATTGTGCTTAATTTTCGACTGATCTAATAAGTGATACTTTTGTATACGTATTAACGATAAAAAACAAATCGATAGAGGCTTGTAAAGACAACGCATTGTCGATGTTATGTTAAAAATTATTTTTGGCAGGTTTTATTATGGCGATATTTATCGATATCGGATATCATAATATTCTATTAAGTATTTGGTATGGAAAGTTAATTTAACGTTTATGAAAGTACTAATCTACCTATCTACAGATTAAAATATGTTTTTAATGCATGAATTCGAGATAGTTCGTCAGTTCGCATTCGATAATTGTCGTTTAGTTGTTTTTCCGCATTTATTTTCTTCAGTTTTTTAAAAATATATTTTCAACTGATGGATTAATTTTATATTGTAAAATTTGTAACGTCAAAATATCAAGTAAAAAAAATTCAATCGAAACTGCAACACATCGAAAAAAATAATAAACATAAAAAGACGATAGCAAAAATTGAAAATAATAAAAAGTATAGCCTTTCATTTATGAAAATATCAGATTTTAGTTACGATTTGTTTAACGCTTTGGTTGTGGCAAATATATTTATGAATTAATTGAATAATGACGTTTTTAGACCTTTTTTTTTTGTAATATTGCAATAAAAATATTCTATGCAAATCAACGTTATGAAAATGAAAGAATACTCCAATAAACCCATCAAAGAGGTTTTGTAGAAAATGCGTGATGCTGTATATCAGTGGTTCCCAAACTTTTTTCTTTACCGTCCACTTCAAAAAAAAAAAATCGACAGACACCCCCTTAAAAAAAGTATTATTACAAAAGTATGCAATGAAAAATTTAATTTATTGTTTATAAATAAGTAAATGTTTTATTATAATATTGTATAATGTATAATTGTATAGGTACAAATAAAAAAGGTGTCCTAATGAGATGGATGTGGCTGGTGTTTTGTTAAAAGTTGGTTGAGATGTTAAATTCGGTTTTCGTAAGAAGCAAACAATGTTGTAATATACATAATATTGTTGAAAATAATTGCAACTGTCACTGCCCTCTTTTTGTAATGAAATAGCCCCAAATTAAGCTTGTAACTTCCATTGTCCCCTTGGAGAGAACTAACGCCCCCAAGGGGGCGATATCTCCCGCTTTGGGAAACGCTGCTGTAGATGAACAATAAAATATGGGTTTGTATTGATGAAACCACAAATTCCGGACGTTGCAATGTGGCTAACATAGTTGAAATTATCCAAGCAGATAGTTCTGGGGATGTGTATTATCTACTTCGCATCAGTGGTGGATAGGCATAACCTAACCGGCCCGGGAAAATAAAATCTAGCGGCCCACGTCATGATCATATTATTTAAGATCCAGATATTTTTCATCGGCCCATTTTCGTCAATATCAGTAGTTCTACACTCCCACCAGGAAAATCTCGGTATCCCGGTGGTCCTATCCGTCCCTGCTTGGCTGCTTCACACAGGCTATACATAGTAGGTAAATAGTAGTACAATTACACAGCTATATTTGACAGGTAATTTACCAATTGCGTTTAAAATTACTTTTTTGTATACCAATCTAATGCGCTCTAAACATTTTAGGATCGATAAACCAATTGCGTTCTATATCCATTTTACAATACCCAAGGAAAACTTACTAGTTAGTTATAATGTTATAAATTATAACTAAATTATAACTTATAAATTTAATAAATTAATACACTAACCGATTTTTTTTCGAGTATTAATAAAATAATTTTGTATACATAAATGAATACATATTTTTCTTCACATTATTTTAAAAAGCTATTTTACTTGCATGATTCCAATATATGCGTAATAATAACGTTTCATAAAATTCCTAATACTATTTTAAAATCTATTATAACCAGTAATCAATTGATCAATAAATAATTTTCAAGTATTTTTTTAGCGTAAAGATTGTTTATGTTGATGTTTATGGAATTATATCGAACAACAATATTTTTCTGGCTGCTCCTGGCTATACGAAGAAAGCGTCGTTCAATTTAAATTTTGTACCTGAATATTATACATATAAATTGTTTGGCTCACAGATGTCATAACATGTACATGAACTGTAAAGAAGTACAATAAAAATCACATAATAAAAAATGTAGACCAGTTAATTTCTAAAATGATACCGACATTTTTAAAATGTCCTATATGAAAATTTTAATTCTTAAAGAAAAATATCCAGGATTGCCAAATCCACCGAGACCGGATAACTATACATTTGTGTACACTGTACAGTGGATTCATGTTGTAAAATACTATTGTACACATTTAAATGAATTGAAATATATAATTGAAGAATTTTAAGAAGATTCTGAATATGTGAGAGTGGCTAAAAAACTTTTTGGAATTTAATCGATATAAAGTAATTTGGTGTATATTGTATCTATAGTTTTGGATTCACAATACTAAAAACACGTCAAACACGAGGTAAGTAATATTATCTGCCTAAATGTTTACCTATTTATTTAAATGTAATGTTCAAGTGTTAATAAGTGTATTAGTATTATTATCAAAAAGTGTAGATACTGTAAATAATATGCAGATTAAAGTATTAAAATCGAAGAATGTAATAGCGAAGTGGTTAGATTGATTTTGGATAAATTCAACAAAGTAATATAGAAAATCATTAAAAATATCAACGGAATATTAATTGGAGAAACAACAAACGATGACGATTTAAAAAGTAGTAATTTTTATTTATAGATGATTATTTATGTGTGAAATATGCACCATTAACTTCGGTGGACGTAGAAAGATGATTCTCTATGTACAAAAATATTTTAAGCGCAAACCGTCAAAGATTTTCAGGAAAAAATGTATATGTATTCAAGGTAGGTAGTTAATTTTTTTGTTGCAGAGATAACATTTCAATTTGTTATAATTATTTATTATGTTATAAACTCATAATAATGATTTATACAATTTATAAATTTATATTTTAAAAGCGTTTTATTATTCGTACAAATTGTAGTATTGTACTACATACATTCGTGCATAGTTATCAGTTATTTTATACGGCCATACCGGGATTCGTAGGCTGTATAATTTGTTTATATTATTAAATATTATTTTTATTGTCTTATTATTTTAAGTTTAATCTTTCCGCGTCGCCGTGTCGGAAATAAACGCTTTTCGATGACTAACTATACATTATTTTATTTTAATTTTATTATACGTTTGCGCTGTATCCTGTTGTGAATAATAAATATTGGTAGGTACGATGATACAGTATTCGTAATTCGTAGTAGGTACGTTGATTCCACTGTGGCACTGTGTGGGACCCGTGATTCAAATAATGTTGGCTGAACGATCGAATGAAACACAAGTCACAACGATTGTCGTCTGTGTTTAATGTTTATCGCTTTATTGCCAAGTATTCATAATATAATACATTGCGTTCGATTTGTTTAAAAACAAATAAACCATTGTGTATTTATATCGAAAAACAAACGTTTATTTTATAAGACTGTTGTGATAGTTTTGAATTCCGATCAAATGTGTTTTGTTATTATAATTACTATTAAATATATTATTTGTGTATATCTACCTTTAATAGTAGTACTATATAGTATGTAGTATAGAAATAGATAAGTGATAATACTAATATCTATATAAATAATAATAAAAAAAAATAATATTATAAATTATATAGTTGCGCCTCTTTCAATTTTTCGTTGAAGAGACGCTATTGTGATGTAAATATAAATAAAACCACGTCAGTGAATAAAGAATAAATATGTACAACGCATAAATGACAAGAGGTAAATCTTTTGGTATTGTGAGTTATATATTAAACATATAATCTAAAGTGTACGTCTCTTTCGATTCGTTGAATTCCTGGAATGTTAATCTTGTAAAAAATGAAAAACATCCTAGGAAAGATGATCTCAAAATACTAATACATTATACAGTAAGTACACACTACACAGTTCATTCACGATTTTTTTAAGGGATAAACTTCTATTAGGTACTTTTAACTAGTATAACCTAATCTTTTCTGAAATTGTTATTATTCTGTGAATAGGGATTTATTGGTTATTATTATCTTCTAATCTACTAAGCTAGTGTCCTATTTATGAAAGGGGTCGAAATACACCCCATAGGGATTGGTGATTTAGCAAATAAGAAGAACAAGTTAGATTTTATTTTATAATTTGACTGTATTTATACATATAAATATATAATGTAATACATTTTTTAACCCCCACAAAAATAAGTTTAAATACGCCACTGTTCTAAACTACATTATATCTATAGAGTTTTTCAAGATCTGACTCAGATTTTTAGATTGTATGTATCCAATTAATTTGTAAAGAATTCTGTTTAATTTAATAAAAAAATGTTTATGAAACATAATAAATAATAATAATAGAGGACATCATATTGTATTATTGTTGCCCATTTAGATATAATCCCGAGATCTGGGTGTTATTCATATTATACCTAAATATTTTTTACATAAATTCTAAACACAATAATTCTATTGTAGACTAATATAGTAACATTTTTTTTTTACCAATATGATTTGACCCTTATAATGTAGTATAACATTTATAGTTTTATAACTTACACTAGAAGTATATTAATATAATAAAGAAATTAAATTAGCTGAAATACATTTCAAAACCATCTAGAATATTTGTAAACAAGTGAGCTTCTAAAATAATTTATCTTAATAAATAAACCCCTATCATGGGCATAATAAAGCTATACGATTCGTTAAGTTTCATTAATAAATGCTGGTAGGAGTGTAGAACAGTATAGACATTAGGGTATTAAGCTAATATATTGTATGTAGGTAAATCGTATGTCCGTAGACATACTGTGCACAATATATATGTGATACATATTAAATATTATAATACGAACTCTACTTCTGTATTATTATTTAACACTAACAGAGAAGTATTCAAATATTATGTAGATTAGTTTTAAGCTGTTTATGCTATAAACTTATCAACACCTGCAGTGGCGGCTCGTCAGAGATCTTTGAGACGGCGACTTACCATAAAAAAAGTAGTAAAGCAATAAAAAAATTTGAAGAAAATTGTAGTATAATTTAATATTTTTATCTATTTTGAAAATAATTATGATGGTTTTCAATATTATTATTGATTATTGATAATATTATAATATTTTGTATTATATTTTTACATTAATAATGAGAAAACGGGTGTCATTCAATAATAATACGGGCGAAAAATATCGATAACAACAACTAATTACTAATTTATGCGATGCCAATGGCAGAAACTTTGAATGAGTCTAGTTTCAATGTACTGAACAACATCTATTCAATCTACCCCGCCCTCCGCCTTGTCGTGCATATAACATTTGTATAAGTACACAATTGAGTCTCTCGAATGGCAGACTCCCGAATAAATTTTAATGTCTGGTTAATAATAATATTACAATATAATAATTCAGTATATGATCTATGGATATTAATCTATCATCTATGGCAATCATCAATCTTCGCTATTAGTCGAAGACGATTGGCGGTTGTAATAATTTTAACGGAGAAAAAAAATATACGTACAAATCGTTCAACCGTACTTTAATATATATAATATTTTACACGCATATGCCGTTCTGTTAAGCTTATTTTTTATGAAATATCTCAATATCTTCAATTCGAAACGCGGTAAAGACGGACGAGAAAAGGTGTTCCTGGGTCGGCGATGTGGTTACTGAACGTGAGGACATTAAATATGACACAACTAAGTTTCACAAAAAAATCGATGTTTACGTGAGTTTGATTTTTTATACTTTTGGAGCTTTAATTTACTTTTTTAGACATAAAATAAATACATACTTATTGCACCGGACAATCTTCTACCCGCCGGGTGACGTATACGTATGCATAATTTATTCCCCAACGCGCAATACATAAAATACGTGAGACCGAAAATACATAATTGTCATATTACCAGAGCCATTTTATAGAATAATCATTTATATTTATATTAATTATATAAATAGCAATTTTCATTTTTAACCGGCCGAGTAGCCGACTAATATTAATTTTTTTTTATCCCTAACAAAAATAAAAAGTTTTCCGAAAAGACACATTAATATTTTATAATTGTCTGAATTTTGAATTTTGATGACATTATTAGATATTCATTTCATATTTACGTGATAACTATTTCTCTTCAACCTATTTTTATTTTTTTTAGTAATTTAAAAACAAATTACTATACTTATTTGATAATTATAACAAATGTTAATGTTTGCATTTCTTATAAATATAATAATTTTCAAAATATTTGGACTATATACTTATAGGATAAAATAAACAGCATAATAACATAAATAGATGCATTCATTATGTATATATATATATTAATATCGCAAATTATTTGAGCATATTAATTAGAACTTATCGATTAATTTTAAAATCAGTAAAAATAGAATGAGTATGTATTATTCCTAAACAGGACGGTACCGAAACGGAAATGATATGTGACTATATGTCTATAACGAGTCGAATGTGAATAACTGCTTATATTTAGAAATTAATTTTATTAATTTTGTAAGTCCTTCTTTATTATTTGTAATAGATCATAATCTACTAACTATTTAGTATGTATTATCAGTTTAATGATTAAACTTTTAAATATTTTTAAAATTATTAATTATTTAGTTCAGCCAAATCGTATAAAACCGTTAATAACCGTTATAAAAATTATAATTTAAAATAAAATTCAGGATAATATACAATTATTATGATTTTACGTATAAAATTAAATAGATACCAAAAGTTTCGTATGCAAGACAGCTGAAATATAATAATAAATTCTATAAAATCACAAAGAGTTCTAAAAAAAAAACATTATTATAATATTTATCATCCGTGGCAAACGACAATCGTTGTCATTTGTAGGAGACGATTAACACTTCTAATAATTTTATTGAACAGTCGTCAAACAACAGCCTTCAGTACACGACAAGTACTCTCATTTTCATAAAAATTTTCAATGATTTCATTCCGAAGTGTAAAGAAGAAGAAAGAAGATATTAACTAACCGTTTCTTCGGTGACGGTGTACGTTTGAACTTTAATATGGCACAGCTTGATTTCGCCGAAAAGCGTCGAAGGATACTTACGCAGGTTAATTGTCCTATAATTTTGGGGAAGTAATAAATTTAATATTTATACATAAAATTAATACTTATTGACTTCTACAAGCTGCCACCCCGATTACTTAGACTTATATTTTATTTCCGATCGTCCAATGCAGTTGGTCGGCAACCAGCGGGTTATTGTACACGATCCGTTTTAAATTCATTAACGATGAAATCTTTTTTTTAATTATATTTTATTAAATAATTTTAATTATATTTTTTTTCATAGTAAATAATTTAAGAATATAAAATTTTTATTTTTGTCTGGTCCGCAAAGTGTTTGCAAACATGAGAGTTCTAAAAAATCAAAGTTAAAAAATAGCCAAGAATAAAATAAATTCGTCTATTATACCTTGGATCCTGGACGTAGCAATGAATGCGTATTGATTTTAAAATTATTTAGTTTTTTTTTCTTTCTGTTATGAATTCTTGTAGCAAATATGATATATTTAGTACTTAGGGTGGTTTATAGTAAAATAAAATAAAAAAGTTCAGATCTTGTCATGATATCGGAAAAACTGGAACCATTACACTATATACTTGTATAATTTCAACAAAATTAATTCGTTTACCAAGTTTTAATTCAAAAATGCTAATCATAGAATGTTGAAAATTTTACCAACTGTCTACATTATGATTTCCTATACATTGTATAATTATAAAAGCATTTTAACAATTTTAAATAATTAAAAAACTTTTTTTAAGCCGATAAAAATTATTGATAGCAAATATGATTTAAAATTTAATTGATCGTTCCCATCAGTCACTAAATTATTATAATAAAAAATGTATAGTCACGATAAATTTTTATGAACGTTTAAAATCAAAATGTTGACAAATTTTGTCTAAATCTATACAATTTTCAAATTATTTTTTCATCAGATATTTATTTAATATTGTCTTTTTATATACAAATTTAATACAGTAATTCTCATTAGTTTTTTTAAATAAAACAAATATAAAAGGTTTCCTAGAAAGTCACATTATTTTTTATGACTTAAGTTCAATATTTTATGACCTATTGAGTATCAAATTGAGTTCTATAAAAAAACATTATTATAATATTTATCATCCATGGCAAACGACAATCGTTGTCATTTGTAGGAGACGATTAACACTTCTAATAATTTTATTGAACAGTCGTCAAACAACAGCCTTCAGTACATGACAAGTACTCTCATTTTCATAAAAAATTTCAATGATTTCATTCCAAAGCGTAAAGAAGACGAATGAAGAAATAAACTAGCTGTTTCTTCGGTGACGCTGCACGTTTGAACTTTAATAATATAGCACAGCTTGATTTCGCCGAAAAGCGTCGAAGGATACTTACGTAGGTTAATTGTCCTATAATTTTGGGGTAGTAATAAATTTACTATTTATACATAAAATAAATGTTTATTGACTTCTACAAGCTATTACCTCGATGACAGATCTATATTTTATTTCCGATCGTCCAGTCCAATGAAGTGGTCAGCAACCGGCGGGTTATTGTTTTAAATTCTAAAACACTGACATTTTTTTTTTATTTATATTTTATTATTTTAAAATTCTAGACAATATTTTTTTCCATAGTAAATAATTTAAGAAAATAAAATTTTTATTTTTATCTGGTCCGCAAACTGTTTTTAATTTGTGAATGTGGCCTGAGAGTTCAAAAAGGTTACCGACCATGCATTAATTATGAAATTGCCAAGAATAAAATAAAGTCGTTAAGTACACCTTAGATCCTGGGCGTAGCGAAAAATGTATAATGATTTTACAATTATGTAGTTTATTTTCTGTTTGTCATGAATTCTTGTAGCAAGTATGATCTATTTGTTACTTTGGGTGATAAATAGTAAAATTAAACAAAACATTTCAGATCTTGCCATAATATCGGAAAAACAAAAAAAGTGAAATAATTACGCTATATCCTTGTATAATTTCAACCCGGAGGACGATTGGCAGCATCAATAAGAAGCTCATCTGAATAACAAGTGTCGCAAGGCTGTGTTTGCTTAATATTATAATTTTTCGAACAGTAGTACAGTATATTATGAATATTCACTTAAATTATATTTAACTTTTATGGTTTTTTTTTTCTTCAGATAATATACTGTACTACGGTTTTAGGTGTTCTTTTTATTTTAATAATACGTTGATAAATTACCAATTTTTTTTCTTATCACATAGATAGTTCGTCTTTGTGTAAGTTTAAATTTATATTTTTTATAGTTATTGTGCTGTTTAACTTTCTTATAAAAAAGAATGAGGAATTTAAAAGGTGGCCACCGAACAGAAAGTTAAACGGCAATATACTATAATCTTCTTAGTTCTTTTTTACATTTTTAACTGATAAATTATGAATATAAAATTTAAAATTAATTTAAATTCAAAAATAAAAGAACACCAACACATATTTCTGAAATATTAAAATTGTTTTTTCTATTGCATTTAATCTGCACATTAGTTTGTAGTTTTATAGGAACCAAACATTTAGCTGGATCATGGACTACTCACCGACGATGAATTTGTCATTGAGCTGATGGAAAATGTGTCGGCATTGCGCTTCGTTTCAACACGGAGAACGCTTGGCAGTGGCAAAAAGAAATTCAACTGATAATCAACTGTCGAAAGGAATTGTTTGTATTATTTAATAATTTTTAGAATCATAGTAGGTACAGTATACTGTATATAAATATATAAAATTTATATTTATTAGTGAAGAAGAATTTGTCACAAAGCTGATGGGAAATGTGTCGGCACTCTGCTTCGTTTCAACCCGGAGGAAGATTGGCAGCAAAGTTGATTGTTGTATTTCAACACGGAGGACGTTTGGCAGCAGCAAAAAGAAATTCAGCTGATAATCAACTGTCGAAAGGATTTGTTTGTATTATACTACTATATAATAATTTTTAGAATCGTAGTAGGTACAGTATACTATATATAAATATATAATATTTATATTTATTAGTGAAGAAGAATTTGTCACAAAGCTGATGGGAAATGTGTCGGCACTCTACTTCGTTTCAACCCGGAGGAAGATTGGCAGCTCATCCTGATATCAAGTGTTGCCAGGATGTGTTTGTATTATAGTATAGGTTAAGTTAGGTTATTATATTATAATAATTTTTATTTAGTTGTCCCCTTACGCGTCAGCGCTCATCTCTCATCCATTCATCCAACACATAGACTATCGCCGGCCGGCAACACACATATTACACACATTACTCGTTTTTGTAGCATGTACAATAGCGAAAATCATATTTTTATTCCTAGGTTTCCTTATAATATTATTGATATCTACATAGTTTAAGTTATTGTATATTTTTTTTTATTATTTGAATGCATTCATATGATCAGTGGCGTATTTAGGAATTTTAGAATAAGGGCGAGACATATTTTGCCGCCTCTCCCCTAGAAAAAAAAACTAAAAAACTTCTACACCGCGCAATGGTGAAATTTTTAATACCATAGAACACCGTGTTATATAAATACTATAGTATTCTATAACTCTATGGCACACATTTGTTGTGACGGTACCCAAAGCCCCTACCTAAATACGCCCCTGCATGTGATGCGTTCTCACTTACGATGTGGATTAGGCCTACTGGGGACACCACAATAAAAAAAACGCGCCTCGTGTAATACCTCATAAAGTTATTAAACAATACGGACAATGTTATTGTGCGTCGTTTAATAATAAAGGTGGTGTGGAAAATTACAAATTTCTTATCTTATAGTTACTTTGCATACATTTTTTTTATTAAATACCAATTAAATAGTTATTTATATCAAGAAACGAGAAGTATTAACGTTTTATAAAGTATTACAATAAAACAGTTTTGAGGAAAAAAAATATTCTTTGACTTGTTACAAAAAAACTCCAAGTAGTTATTATTTTAGTTCTTATTTTACAAAGACACTAACAAAAGCGGGTCAAGTTTAATATTGCCAGAAATATTGTATGTATCTATTACTTTACTTAAAACATTGAATTTACACATATTTTTATTAACTGATAATTGTGTATTTTATTAATGATTTTATTTTTATTTCATGTAAATTTGAAACTTCATATTTAACTAATTTACTGATGCATTGGTTACGTAGGTATTTGTGTCTTATAATAAAATACAAATGTTTGCATGTGAATATGTAATTGTACAAATTTGGATTTTATTAACCATAAGCTACAATTCCTCTAAAATCATTATGTTCTTAATCTTTTGTGCTAACCAGTTTTCAACAAAAGTGATTTTTTATTTTCTTAAAATTCAAAAACGAATAGCCGTAAAATTTAAAATGTTTACTAAGTATTTATATTATCATTTTTTCTATATTTTTTCTAATTTTTAAATAATTGTAATTCATTTTGAATTCTTTATAGACAATTATATTTGCGTGCTTTATTTGTGTTTTTTAATAGCAAAAATTGATAAATGGGTCAAAATCCTTGAAAATTGAATTAATAATTTCTGAATAAGTTGTTAATTTACTTATTAAAAATATAAAAAAATGTATATTCACAATATTTTTATAAACATATACAGTAGCGTAGCTAGGAATTTTAGTTGGTAGGAGGGGGGAAAAATTTCAAAATTGTTCATAATAATCATGGATTATATAACGTCAAATACACAAAAGTATATAGCCATATAGGTAGTAATTAGTAATTAATTTCAGTAAATGAAAATAATAAAATAATACAATACAATATAATATAATGATACAATAAAGAACAATACTATGCAACTTTAATATATAATTTTTTAAATTATCAAATTTTGTTAAAAAGTCCATTATCAGGGGAGGTTGGAGGGGCAAGCAATCGCTTTGCCCCCCCCCGTATCTACGCCACTGAACATATATAATATATCAGTGTTTTCCAACTGGTGTTCCGCGGAATCTAAGGGTTCCGTCAGCCGGCGCCAAGGGTTCCGTGAGAAATTTGAAAAAATATAAATTAATTAACCCAAAGGGGTCCAGTTGACGTACATGGATCTACTTGTCGCGGGATCTAGGTGGTACGTAACCATAACATACCATTGAACAATATTTTACTCTATGTAACATACCTTCTGATAATGTCTGGGGAACTAATGTCGTTGGCAAATTACTATTTAGCCCATAGACCTTAAACTATTTTTAAAAAAAAGTGGGCAAGTGGGTATTGCTCTGCTGTATAGTAGAGATGTAGAGTAGATCACTGGTCTCTATAACGGATGTGTTAAATTTGAATGCAATGACAGGTATCATTGTATACGAAAAACGATTCTGAACGGAGATAATTTGTCAGTCAATGATAATTATTAAGATATTTTATATTATTACCTATATTTAAATTGTAATATATCATTATTTTACATGATTTCGAAAAAAATTTTCAATTCATACGCTCATAACATTTTTTCTATATGACGCTGGAATTTTTTTTTACAGTTACTTGAAGGAAAACTTATGGATAACCTTGGATTGGATTTTTTAACCTTAGGTATAAATCACAATAATTTTATGAATTTTCAACTTTAAAATTCCTTGCAAATTTTCGCGATTTTGATATATTTCGTAAATTGTTGAACTTGTAATGCTTATAAACAAAAATTGTGACTAACGATTTTTTATTTTTTTTTACTACGATATGTAATACCTTGTATTAAATTCTAAAGAATTTTTGTATACCCAAATTTTTTTTATCGGCATTTCAAGAAAAAAAACTTAAAAAAGGCGAAAATTTCAATTGTCTATAAGTAGCTTAAAAAAGGTCAATTTTGAAAATTTAATCGTAAATAGATAACGCTAATATAAACATTTAGTGAAAATTTCAAGTATTTATAATGATTCGTTTTTGAGTTACAGCAAAATCAAAAAGTCGATTTTGTCGAAAAGTGGTTATGCGTAAAAATTCCTGTTTTTCCGTTATTTTTTCATGGTTTTTCATGACGCTTTTGAAAACTTCTGAAAATTTTTTACTTTTGATCCCCTTTTCCTTTTTAAAGAGGGGCTGAAGTCAAAAATCGAAGTATTATTACTAATCCAAAATGTGATGACAGATACAAAAATAAAAAAAAAACACACATCTTTGTACAATCAATACATTCATCACTCCGTTCAGAATTTAATAGTAGGTATATGATTTCGCCACGACCACTAAAATAATATAGTTAAATTATCATATTACTTTATTTACAATTTTTATGTACAAAAGTTGTTCAATATGATATGACCCCCGTTAAGTTCAATGCACTTTCCATGCGACGATGTAATGAATTCCAAGTTTTTTCCAACAAATTTGCAGGTGTTATATGACGAATAATATCAGCTACATTATTAATTCTCATTAAAAGTTTATCTCGATTATTCACTTTTTTGGCATAAACTTGTTCTTTCATAAAATCCCATACTATATTTTTTTATTATAATACACCTAAAACGCATAACATGGCAATAAATTAGATTACCTCAAGCTCTGTTAACCCTAATTGTGTTATTATTTCATCGTTTTAATTAGTTTACAATGTAAATATAAAACATAAGCAATGTGTTAATTAATCATATATGTTAAATGGCTACAAATAACTACCACCACTGTTAATCTTTGCAGTTTTCTGAGTTGGTTAGGTTCTCATGCAAACCGACGTGTCACACTTTTTTTTTAGTCGGCGATTTGAGTGTGAAAAACGCACGACAAGCTTAAAACTGATATGACGTTTCGATTCGTATGAGAATATTGCAAAAAATATATCTAGAGTGTTTATTTTTACTTTTAAGATAATATTATAAAAATAAAATAAAAAAACTCAGATTTTGAAGATAGAAAAAAAAATTTCAATAAAATCTTCATTCGTCGCAGTGAGTATACTAGTGACTTCATTCATTAATTATTTTAGAAACACTATGCTGAACATTTCCAATAAGATTTATTCCTGAAAAATAGTGAGGTTGAGGTGAGGTGACCTGCCGACAGTGGACCCAAACTTAAAATGCGACTTGCCGACTTAACGAGTTCAAATGTAAGACAAATAGCCTAATCTAATGTTTTGAAGACATTGGTATTTTAAAATTAACCGCGTTTTTATTAATAAATCTCAGCATCTTAACACTTTAACAAAAGTGTATAAAAGAATACAAAAGAATGTTGTAATTTACTTTATCAGATGCTTTTTGAAGTCAGTATAAAACTATTATTAGTATACATTAATTAAGAGCTGAAAGTGTCTTAGTCTAATAAAGTAATTAAGTAAATTATTAGTAAAAGTCAACATATTTGGCCAGAAATCATGTTGATTTTTACATATGATTATATGAAGGACATTATTAAAAATAGATTTTTAGTAGGTAATAAGATATTCAAATATTTTTGGAATGAGAGCTCTCCCTAGGTTATGTTACTGATTTATAATTAGTGACATTATGTTTATCTCTTGACTTGTGTATTGGTGTTATAAAAGATATTTTCCAAATATTAAGAAAGTAACTTAAGCTTAATGATTTATTGAAAATTTAATGAAGCGACTGTCCAACTACAGAGCTACACAATTTTAAGAATGTAGTTGGTGTACTGATTAACTCATTGTGTTGGCTCCACATCCCACGAATCGCGGATAAAAAGTCTGTTTAAAAAAAGTTGGACAAAAAGTCCGAAAATTAATATTTAAAAATGTTTTTACACATATTATATTATTATATTTTCGTATAACTAACAAAAATGTAATGGAAATCCACTATAGTTAGGCATCTCTATAGTAATGACAAATTTATATTTTTTTATTATATACTATTTTTTTTTTTAATTTTAGTTTATTGACTTGTTTATAAATAAAATAAAATTCATTGTTTGTTGAAGTGTATTTAGTTACAAATAAATATTGATATTGTTGTTCTTAAGATATCGTGTGATTGTACCTATAAATATTTTTAAATACATGTATCTATACGTACCTATTAAAATTAATAATAAATTATATAATTATAAATGAATATAAGAAAATCGAAAAAAAAGTGTAATAATATAATGTATATAAATATATAATGTCTACAAACATTTTTAAATTTTTAAATAAATATTATATTCTATAAAATATTTTGTATTTTCGGACTTTTTGTTTGACTATAAAAACTGAATCCAGACTTCTAGTCCAACTTTTTTAAAATGGACTTTTTGACAGGATACCACACCCCACATATTACGTTGACAAATATTATGTATTGATATAAATTAATAATTATTATATTATAACAGTATGTGTAAGATGATCTACAAGTTGTATAGAACTTTACTATAACTAAACACCCATATCAACACCCTAAATACGTCCTTGCAATTATTTTTTATAATTTTAAATTTTAATATAATAAATATCCTAGCTTGAACGATATTAACAAGCTAAGTCCAACATAGCCAGACGCATATTCAATAAACTGCTACAATTAAAAATTTAAACTAATAAAAAAAAAAAAAACAATGATTATTTTTTAATGTTGGATTTGAATTTATCATTTATTTGTAAATAAATAATAAATAATAGATAAGATTTATAAAATAATAAAATTACACATATGTTGTAAATATTTTATTAACTTTTTATATGCTCTATACTACAATATTTATTCATTTATTTTATTTGTCTGGAATTGTAGGTTTATAATATTCCTTAACATTTTCTGGTAATGATTTAATTTCGAATGCACCAATTTCATTCAATAATTGATTTTTTGCATAGAAATATTGTCGGAACCAATTAATATGATCTTTCTTTTCTTCAACAGACAAAAATGGATTTTTTGACAAACCAACACATACTAATTCCATGAAATGTCTAATTGGTCCTTTTTTGGGACACCATTCATCAATTAATGGTTCTAAAAATACATGTTCAGCAAAAAATACATTATGTTCATCATTCATACCTTGTTCGTTATTAATAGGAAATTTCCACAATTTTCCTTGTTCTGTCCAAATAATCATTTGTTCATAAATATTTTTTGGTGGATGTGTTACTGCTGTTTGTAAACTTTTTTCATGTAATCTTTTCCAAGTAGGCAAGATTGGAATGTCTTTATTTTTGTTAAATTCTTTAAATATACCAAGTGGATCACTGCTAAATAAACTAATTGGCACATAATTATCCATTGGTCTTTTGTACTTTTTAGTTCTTTGATGATCACCAGAACCATGGCCTATCAATTCTCTCACTCGTTGGGCTCTATCAACATCACTAAACTTTAGGGACACATTCTTTGGTTGAGAACGATCAATTTTCATTCCCGATAGTAGATCATCTAACTGAACAGAAGATTTCACCTTTTTTTCAGAAGAATCATTAGGTTCATTGTTGTAAATCCTCAGCAAATTTAACAAGTCCGATTTAGTTTTATTTGTATCACCTCCAATTGATTGAGCAACTTTGGTGGCTGCATCAGATAATTTTTCGCCTAATGGTTTGTTATGTTTAGATTCATCAATATCTTGTTTATTTTGTTCTGCTTTCCTTGCCAATTGTCTAGGTTGTGCCAAATCAATGGGTTTAGATTCTTGAGGAATCATATTGGTGTCATTTCCTTTCTTCATGGTTTTCAGTAGATTATTTAGTTTTTCAACAGCTGATTGGTTCTTTTTTGAATTATTATCATCGTCTGATTTGTATCGTTGAGTTAAACAAAAAACGCCACGAATAGTATTACGTTTTGAACCATTAATATATGGTATGCACTTGATAGATAGAGTGGGATTCATTTTGATATATGTACTATTTGAAATTATGTTACTGAAAATTCCCTAAAAAATTAATTAAAGACATTAACATAGGATTCTTAAATTACATAATGAAAAATATAAATAAAAAGATTATTCAGAATGAGATAGAGAACAAAAACAATCTTTCTTCTTACTTGTGTTTTCGAAGAATTCCAACTTCACAATATCAACTTTAAAAATAAAAAAAATAACTTTACAGTTTACATGCTATTATGTTAGCACGATAAATTTACTTTATATATTGATAATATTGATATTTAATCAATGCTTCATGTCTGTAAATAATAAAATTGATTATATTATCTATAGTTAATGATAACAATAATGATTACTGTGATCATAGGTCTATGACTGTGATACACGATTAAAGATATCTTATTAAGTATATATTTAATCGTGTTGTGGTAATATTACTAATATTTATTATTTATGCTTACAAGAGATAAAATATGACACAATATGATTTTATTGACTTGACTGAATTATACTGTATGTAGTGTAAGTACTAAGTTGTTCTGTGGTTATACTATAAGATCTATTCCAAAACGTATTTTAAATCGTGTTTGCAACCCTGATAACAGCACGAGAAATCAAAATAAGTAATAAGTGATAAAAATTAACTGAATCTTGGACATTCTCAAACTGTCAATAATATAAAATATTAGTATTATTAGTAATATTCTACTCATTTTTGGATTCTGAATACTCATGATTGAGATTCGTGTCGTATTTTTGTTTATAAACTGAAATACGGAATGACAGTATAACAAATATATGTTTTGGGACCTTGAAGCTTCTGTAGACACAACTTATTTAACATAAATCCGCAACCACTATAGGATCAGCCTAATTTAGGATACTGTAAGAGTGTAAAAATTGTTAATTACCAACTTTCAAACACAGCATGGAATTGTACAAGTATAATTATTAAATCAGTAGTCAGTCAAATGACTGAACAAATGAAATAATTTGGAACAAGGTTTTAAATTCTATAGATATTTGATAAAACTACTGTTTTGCACAAAATAATTTGGGGTAAGGTTCATCATCTGATAACTACTATAGAATAGAAAATTAAATTTATTCAGTGACCATCGTAGAGTAAGGAATATTGTCCATGGAAGAATTTGGAACAAGGTTTGTTATCTGATCAAACTAATGTAGAAAGGGGTTCTGTAATGTGTATGTTAGGATTGGATAAAAATGAGATCACCAGAAAAGCATAATTGTAAACACAAACTAATTATGTTCTTTATGAAAGTATTCTTAGGTATAAGGTATATAAACTAAGATACAAATAATAAATTATCTTTTCTATTTTATATTAAAAAAAAATAAAGTATTTTTTTCTCTTGCGATTCTCTTAAATAATTGTCTGTGAAACAAATATAAATAAAATAACTATATACCTTTTAAATTTTATTTATTTATATTAATTAAACAAAATTTAATATTGATATAAATTTTAATGATTACAGTTCATTATTTTTAATGAATCATTTATATTAATAGCATTATATATAAATAACAATGTTTTGATGTTTCTTCAGAACAAGCTTCCAAAATAAATATATATCAACAATTATGTAACCAATGTTTTAGCTGGGTTATACATTCTAATATAATATTAGGTATTTAAAAAAAAAAAAAATTTAAAATGTTAGTGTTCATTGTTTATTTATAATCAAATATAATAACATCAATTGTTACACACAAATCTCTTAACATTAAAAATGAACATAGGTATTCTTTAACAGTTCAGTAACTTTTTTAACTAATAAATTATAATGCATAATAAACATACAATGTAACATAAACTTAAACATATTAAAATGATTGTTACTAAGTATTAACAATAATAATAAATTACAAGTTATTAATATTTTCATAGTATCTACACTAGTATTCTTATTGGCATTGAAAAGAAAATTATCTTAATTATTACAGTTTAAAACTTAATGACAAAACATAAATAAAACTTAAAGACATAAGTAAACTAACCATTTTGCATTTAATGCAATTTAAGTTTTTTTTTATTTATAATATTGGCATAATTTAAATATTAACAGTGGCAGTTTTTTATATATTTATAAAATAAATGTTACTAAAATATATGTAAAACAAATTATATTATTATTCAACATTAATAATGAAATGAAAATAAACATTTTTATAAAAAAAAAAAATAATAATACCAAGAATTTGTTATACATTAAAAATCATTTTGGCCAGTAAAACATTATCAAAATTATAAAAACAAATTATTGTACAAAAAAGAATTTAAATTATATTTGTTTTATATGATAAAATATAAATATAACATAGACATTACATTTTAATTATTTAATATAAAAACATAATGTACCTAATGTTGTTAAACAATATTAGTTGTTATATTAATTGCTTATGAGAACATTTAAAAATTAGTAACATTATGTAACCTGAGAAGTATTCAAATTAAAGATCCATATTTTTCATTTTTTTCTGTAATAAAAGACTTTAATAATAAAGTTTGTAACCATATAATTTTAAACAATATTTTTTGCAGGCCAAAATGAATTTTAGAAGTATAATGACAATATGACAACTTCAATTTATATGCACAATGTGCAAAATAATAAAACTTAAACTATGATATTAAAGAATGCTGTATCACAGCCTGTGACGAAGAAATATTTATCATACCACAAATAACTTATGTTATTTATAACTAGCGTAACAATAGAAAAATCACATATTTTTATAAAACGTATACAATAAAAAATTCACAGACTTTATATAAAATAATTTGAGACCCTTTATACAAAAAAAAAAACTATAATTATCATCACAGAGTTCAAGTTACTATCTAAACATAGAAAAAAACAGAGTTAAGTAAGTTACAATATTGTACTTTCAAAATGAATAGTAACGCTTCGACTTTTGTCCAACCAGACGCCTTTTATGCCACGTGCTTAAAGCTATTGGAACTCGTTTAGAAGTAGTGGTAATTCTTTTAGTAGGGGAACATTGAGTAGACCGTGTTTTTGTACAGCTGGCTAAGTATTCCCTTTTAAATTGTAAAGTAGAGATCTCGGTTAACTCTGACATTTTTAATGTAATATTCTTGTACACATCAATAGCGTTTGGTCGATTAAGAGGATTGGGGTCAATCATATTTGCTATAAGTAAACTTAATCCAAAATCTTCTATATCTGGTACAAATCCATCTCTTAAAAAATGCCATTCTGGCCCATCACTTGGTAATCTTAAAGCTGAAACAGCTTCATATGCAGTCATTCCTAACGAAAATATATCAACTTTCATAATTGTTGAACTATCATATTTTCCACTTAACATTTCTTTAGGTAAATATCGACCATCACCATCTTCCACATCACTTAAATTGTCTGTATGTGCTACATGACCAAGATCACCAATTTTGTAAATTATATCTCTATCAACTTTATCTTCATCTTTTTCCAGGAATTTAGAATGACTTATCATGATATTTGCAGGTTTTATGTCCAAATGAACCATTTTTGATGTATGCATATAATGAAGACCATTTGATAAATGAGATAATAGGCGCTCGATGGCAGCATCATTGAAATTGTGGTGTTTTGTAAATATCATTTCATCTAGATTTCCACCATCACAATATTCTAGTTGTATAAAAACTGAATTACTCTCATTCCATGCAGAATGATAAGCAACTATGTTTGGATGACTAAATAAAGCAGCATTTGCATATACTTCTTTACGAGCATAATTTTCTCGTCTAGTTCCTACTACCTTCTTAAGTGTTTTTTTAATAGCATATGGCATTCCTTCTAGCATATTAATACACTTATAAACCTCGCCGAAATCTCCTTTTCCAATAAGATCTTCCACTTTAAATTCTTTAAAATATCTAGATACTTTAAGATCAGTTAGTTCAACATTTGTTAAATCTTTAGACCAGTTGTCAAGTGTTGATGATTCATTATTGTTATTGTTGTTATTATTATTTGTCCATTTTAACCGTAGGTCAGTTGCTGCAGGAGAGAATGGGTTAATGCTAAATTGTTTAGGTTTAGATATTGTTGCTTCATTAAGTAATTGGTTTGAATTTCTATTTTCAAATAATTTAGATTTTACAGAAGATTGGGATCGATCTAATATACCTTCTTCCAATTTAAGGACACGAATCCTTTTTATAGGAGGCGAATAGGATAATTCATCCTTTTGAGGTGAATCAGCTTTTGAAGGTGAAGCTAAATGCTCAGCAAACCTTAATGGAAGTGCAGATCGATGTTTTCGACTGGCGGGTGTCATGGGTGGAATATGTTGAACATGGTTAGGTGGCGTTTTAGGCGATTCTTGAATGTTGGCAGCAATAAGGCAAGGTGAAGACTCATCAGAATCATTGAAATTTAAACGTCTAGGTAACAATGTAACTGGACTGAAAAACCGTTGTATGTCCACTCCGTCCATGTTTGGTCAAATGAATTTCTATTTCTTTCAGATATAATATGTCAACATACAAATTGAACATTGTTATTCAAGTCTTCAATTACACAAAACCTGAAAAAATATGTTAAAATGGATTTCATTATCATGAGATTATTAAATTAGCTTTATAATATTTAATGTTTAGATACAACACAACTGATAATATGAAAAATAAAGAATTATCAACTTCAAGGATTAAATAATTTTGTAAACTATTTTTCTGATAGGTAAATATAAAAAAAAAAAAAAATAAATAGGCTTATGTACACATAGGTATTAAAATGTAACAACATACTTTGGTAAAAAAAAATGTATAGTACTAAAAATAAATAATTGGCTATTAAAATAAATGATTAAATTAAATGATTATTGGTGGAATTCCCCATGATTGTCCAATGCAAATTAAATTTAATAATTAAATTAATTACAGATTGAAAATACTAATTTAAAAGTACCAGGATCTATAAAAAAATTCAGGACTATCAAACATAGTTTGATGATTTTTAAAAATTAATGTAAAAAAAAAATTATTAATTTTATTTTTCGAAGGTTAAATACTTTGTTTCTGAATTGTATAAAATTAGGTAAGTAAATTTAAATAAAATTAAATAAGTTGCGACATGACCAATTGGCTAATTAGTCAACAGAAAGTATTAAATAAAACAATAATATACATATTATAATACAATAATTAGGAGTCCGGTGTTAAACATAAAATCTTGCATAAAACAATTACCGCAGTTAGTATTAATATACTATGATAATGTAGAAATTATAATCAGTGTGTACTTACATGATTCTGGTGACATTTTTATTGTCTGTACTATGGTCCAATAGATGTGAGAAACAAATGATTTTCTTAAAAAAAAAAAACACTTTCACTACGGATAAAAAAAACCACTGTTTCGAAAGCGAATACTGATAGACGTGTTCACGGGCAAGTCAAGAAAGTGGGATAGACACAACAACAATGAAAAACGAAAGAACAGTGGCGAGAAGGTAAAATCTAAAAGACCCGTCAAGCGGGATTTAAATGTGATTAGACAAATTTAAAAAAAATTATGCGAGCGAGAACTCGAAACTGGCGATAAAAACTTCTGACTGGCGGGCTAGGGCGCGCGCATGAGTCATCCGGCGGTCGAATCGTCGAGATAATTGTAAATGTTGTTATAATATCAAGAAGAGCCGAAAAATGTGCGGCATGTAGGGCGCCGAGCTACCGGATTGGCCGGTGTGAGTCAGGTGACGACGGTACGGCAACACTGCAGTGTACAGTGCGACCAACGCAAATGGTCGGGCGATTGTTGTCGGGCAAAGGTAAAGCGCGGGAAAACGACGGCAGCTGTTGCTTGCTGTCTGGAGGGCTGCTACTGCATTATGCACCGGTCCGCTGTCGTAACCGTATTGTATGATTGTGGTGTTATTTGTTATTGTTATCGTTATCGCCGGCGAAGGGGGAAAAATAATAATATGGAAATGGCGGGACGGTAACAGCAGCAGCTGCGGCAGCGGCAGCCACACTGCATCAGCTGCATTCTGGTTTATGCCTATTACACGTACGTCCTTATACTACTCCAATACAATATGACGTTGGAAAACCTGCCAAATGTTGTTGTTGTTATTGTTGTTGTTTTCGAGTCCCACGTGCGTTTGTTTATCATTGCGTCCGGATTAATTTTCGATTTGCGTGCATCGTTTTAAGTTTATCTATGTATATAGTCATATAGACACTTATTACTAATTAGGCGGACATGACCGGATGACTATGTATTATGTAGATTTAAATCTTTGAATTTTACACTATGAATTATTTTACTTTTTTTTTTATTTACATAAATATTAAAATACACTCCGATATGCTGTATTTTCTATTAAATTAGTTTTAAAAATATTATTAAACATCGATTTATGTTTTCCATGAAAAATATTGAATTTATAAATTTATTATAAATCTGTTATTTAAATTGTAAATGTTATTACATATATAAACTCCTGGCCACTCGATAAATTCTAGTTGCTCCATTGACGTTATTTGATCTTTATGAGTTATGAATTATGATATGATACTGGACTACGTAACCACTGCAATATGTCTTCCCGCTAAAATTACTTCTTGTAATCGATAAAATCGAGATATACGTATAAAGTAATTCTACGTTTACATAAATCGATTTCAATAAGGTTCAAGATCATCTATATTGTATAAAATATTATACCTGCATGGCTCTTATCTGCATTACATTTAAACACTATTGCGTTAAAATGATTAATAGGTTCTATTCAAATTTCAGGCTTATACTACTGAACTACTTAAAGAAAAGATATCCTACTGTATAATAAAGAATTGTACTAATAAGTACTTGAACCTTGGACAACAGGGAAATGTGTACATTAGGTATTTAAAAAATAATAAAACAATTTTACTCGGTAATAAAAAATATAACGTTATTTAATTATTGTGAAATATACCCGATTTATTTGGATCATTACAAGGTAATAGGTAGTAGGTAGTCAAAAACCAAAAAAAAAACTTATTTAGGTATATAGATAATGTTATTGTTTCTAATAAGTAATAACATTTCGTGAAATTTTTACAGCATAAACCTATTATAATTATAGTTTTAGGTAATTACTAATTAATCTCTGATCTACAGCATAATGAAATTAAAAAATAATAATTATTGACAGGTGGCAATAAGGTATAAATATAATTTTTATGATAATAATTATACCGGAAATTATTGACATTGGAATATATAATTAAATAATAAAAGTTTGATTACAATTTTATATTATTGTAATTCTATCTTTCTGAGTATTTATATTTTAGAATAGTTTTTTAAAAGTAATAAGTACTATCGTCCATAGGTTTCAGGTGAGTCAAGCGATAATAGACTATATATAGCGTAGCTAAGATGACGCCACGCCCGAGTGAGTGTGGAGTGGCGTATATACTATATAGGAATTAATTTCTAGGGGAGGGGGTTAAATCCCTAACCCCCTATATATGCCATTTCATGGGTGTCTCCGTGTAGGTTTAAACGTAAAATATAATAAATTTATTTGCATTCAATAGAACCAATTTTATGTCATTAGCTTTAATATTAGTTTAGAGTGAATTTATCAGTTATTAAATATCAAAATCTAAAGGTAAGAATAGTGTCTTGATCTCTCGTTGGTTTTTTACAAAAGACAATTGATCACTCTAATATTAAGGCTAACAACACATCAGTCAAAATATGTTCTCTACCGAATATAAATTTCCTGTTGTACGTTTGTAAGACGCAGTGGCGGATTAACCTTCACAGCGTCCTGAGGCACGCTCAGTATTCACAACTCCCCTTTTTTTAATACTATCCAATGTCCAAGGATCGTAGTTTAAATGGACTAACATTGAAGAGTGATGGGTAATTGGGTATAGCCATCTCGAAAGTAAAAAATAGAATTGATTCTATTTTTTTTTCATTTTTTTGAGAATAAAAATAAAATAATATAACAAATTTGCCGCCCTAGGCTCGAGCATCACGACACTAGTGAGTAGTGGTTAATCCCCCACTGGTAAGACGGAAAAAACGCATATCAGGTGTGGCGTTCTCTTTGATATTGCAGCTGCAAGTCAATAAATTATATTATTTCACTTTGCTTGAATTTTTTACTTTCGATTGTATCTATTTATATAATTGTAGGTCAATACATTTATGAAATACAACCAGCGTCCGCCACAAATTTGTTATCTTGGTTAATGGAAGTTTTTATTTTACGATTAATTATCTATTGCTAATGTATTGTCTAAATATTTTTAATATTTTCATTTATTCCTGAAGATTTAATTAATCAGATTTTAAATTATGAAATAGTAAACTACTCAAATGAAAAAAAAATGTTTTATTTTGTTTATATTGTAATTTATACATTTTTTTTGTATAAAAATTATTAGTTTGAATAAATTTTCTGTTTTTATATATATTTCATTTTGTTTCTAGTTTTTTGAAAATATAAGTTTTATATAATAAAATAAAATAGGTAAAGAGGGCTAGAACCATTTTTCAACGTCTTCTTGAGTTCCGACTAAAAGATTCACGCGTTGTTACTGATTTAGTGACTTTACTGAGTATAACAATATATATTAATGCAATGTATGTAAAATATAAATAAATAATTTTAACTTGTCCTAATCATATATTTAAGATTTAAATACATTTTCATAAAATGTCAAAAATGTATGTTTTACGTATTAAATTAATAATTAAGTCAAATTTCGTCACCATTTCCGGCTGAATGAGGTTGATGATAATGCAATTTGCGTTAAATTTCGTGAATAATACGTTGTTTAAGTGGTAGTCAATTAAAAAAAATCCTGTCTATTCTATCGTTGCTGAAACACTAAAATGTATAACACAATAATTAATATGTTTTGTAACTTGTATAGTAGTCGTCCATACTTGATTAATTAAATCATTTTAAATATTATTAAATAATTTATGCACATTTATAATTCTTAATTCTTATGGTTAAGTAAATAATAAACGTTTTATTCAAATTTTTATGGTAGTAAATTGTTTAATTAAGTAGTTATACCTATATGACGATGTATTTAAAAAAATACTGAGTATTAATTAATTATACTTAGGATTTGCTCCATCTACCTATGTAGGATGTAAATTGTAGGATATATTAAATAATCTTTATCCTGTTTAATAAATTTTTGTATTTTTTATGATATCAAATAATTTTTATCTTATAAAATGTTTTGCTTTTAGGTACATATTAATATATTATAATGCATGGTCGCATACTCGCAATGAATAAATAATACTATGTAGTGGTACCTATTGTGTAGAGGAGCTAAGTAATATAAAGAATAATAGATGTATTTTTTGGACATCTGTAAACAGTGTAAACTGTAGTACAATTTTTTGAAAGAAAAAAACCATCTGTTATATAAGATGTTGAATTATAAAAAGAAAAGTGTCAAAATAATTTTTTTAGCGTCTCTACGAAAGCGAACGACAGGATAGAATTGTTTTCATTATTTTTACCTGGTAGTATTTTCAATTCGATCATAGATGAAACTCCGCACTAATGGGGCATTCATCTTGACAAGTCCTACACAGCAGATGCGCGTTTTTATATTATTATTTTTACCGAGTCTTTTGTGCGCTTGTATGTACGTACTACGTATACAGAATGATTCACCATTTCACCAAGCATATTTACTTTTTTTTCTTATTCAATAATGCTATTACTTGAAATCTGATTTTTATTATACATAAGAAAATATTTTAAAACTGTTAAGATATTTTATGTTACTTAAATAGAGTTCTATGGACACAAACTTCTTTTTTTTTTAATGAAAATCCACCTTGTCTACTGTAAATTATATTATGTTAAATACATAATAAAATTTAAAAAAAATACGTAAACGCCAAAATAAAAAATTTTAATGAGTAGTTTTTTAGTTATTTAACTTTAAATAATAAAGATAATAGGCCCACGAAAATTGGCTTGGAAGATATTGAAGCTACGAATACTACGGCGATTTGAAAATGTTGGTAATTAATATTAATTTATTGACACTTATATAATTCTTAAAATGGTTTAAGAATAATCCATAATAGATACCTATCTGCAACATTACATTTATTTTATATTTTTGGAAAAACAATTTTTAAGGACTGTTATCCTTAATATAAACTAGTCATTTTAACTACTGAAAAATTAAATGTTTGAATTTTTAATTAGGCACATTAAAGTTTTGAAAACATTATTATTTAAATAATTTACTATAAAAAATGGTCTTACATTAAAAAAAAAAAAAAAAAAAAAAAAAAAAATAGAAGTTTGTAGCACCATAAAACACTTTTTAAGTAATAGTTCGGGGTAGTAAAGGGTGTAATCGAGAGACAGACGACTCTGAATTTTTTAAAAAGCGGTGGTTAAGCAATGAGTAATAATTTAGTGATGACTTGTATTTTGGCAGCTATTATTAAAATAGGTATGACAGTAAATGTTTCTATCATTTTTCTAGGGGGGTGTAATATTATCGATTTGCCTCTGAACAATTTTATTGGCTGCATATGAACTGAGTCCCAATAAAATTTTTTAGGATGAATTGAGTCCCTGGTTGTTGTTTTAAGATATATAGTATATACTAATTAAGTCAGTGTACAGACTTAATTTTTTTTATTATTATTATAATATAATAATAATGTATGATTATAAAATAAGTAAAATAATTTAAATGTTACTTGTATATAATACAATTAATATAGGTTATGATAAAATAAAATTTTTTATATTAGTAAAAATTAGTGTTATTAACATTGTATAAAATGATATCAACGATATAATGTAGTTGTCTCCACATACGTAAATTATGATTGATTTTATATTTTACTCAAAGTAATCCTCGGACTCAGAACTCAGTTAATATATGTTTATGATTTCCTAACCACGGATAACGGACTCAATTATTATATTAATTTTTTCCCGTTCAGGTACTGGGACTAAATTAGTATAAGTACAGCGATTTCATCACGTCACTGAGTAGTACAATTGTCAATAATTAATTTTAAACTTGAAATGACGGTCTTTAAATATATTTAAAAATACTAAAAATTAGAATTTGAATGAATTCTTTATTGCTTGGTGAATCACCCTGTATAATGTATAAGTATAATAATATAACTAACGGAAATATGGAACTATTTGGAGCTGTTTTAAACCTGGGGACGGGGATCAGTATTCGAAATATTTACTGCTTTCCGTATAATGTATAATATAATATAATTTATAAATATACGCATTTAATACTTGCGTTTCGTTTACTTGAAATATATAAAAGACGAGTCTCGTGTGCAGTGTATATATATATATATTTACCCTTATATGTCTTACGGAGTATTACTTCTCTCGAGGCGGAATTAAATGGCAGATGTACACACGGAACCGTTATACAAAAAACCCACGCACACACGTAAGATCTCACCTGTTCATCATATATTTATGTAATATACACAATAGTCATAATACTATATGTATATTATATACGTTTACACATAATGTCGTATATTATAATGCGTATATATTATATATATATATATACATATACATATGTGATATGCACGGTCCGCGTGTTACGGCCTATGGGAAACACGAAACTTGTTCCCACGCATTTGTACCCCTTTTTGATTGCGCTATGCTTGTGCGTAGACGCACGCATTTACAAAATCCTTCCGGTGAGACGATTCAATTTCGACCGTTTATAAGAAAATCGAACGTACCCATTGGAACCAAATTATATTGTCAGTACACTTAGCACTTGGCCACATAATTTTGTAACAAAATTTCGCGTTTTTTTGCTATCAAAGAAATTTGTACGTCCTGCACTTTTTACCGACCTATCAATGTACTGATAAACGCTAAAAATGCATATAAAACATAAAAATGTCAATAAATAGTTATATAATGTACTTAATATTCTCAACTAATAATGACTAATAAAGATATTATATATTGTTCATTTAAAACAAAAATATGAAAGGATATAAATACTTATAAATTATAATACATTATGTACCATATGTATATTACGTATATGTAGGTACTTAGTATCTAATAATATACTTATTTATTTATATACCATATTAAAAATTAAATAACAGCGGAAACTATTTAAGGCGGAATCATACGGGACCAACTTTTCAACAATTAAATTTAAACGTTCAGGTTTTCCAAAAATCACGAAGTGTTTTTTAGTTTTTTCATGGTTACTGCTATTTTTCCTTCTGTATCTATGTTTTTGATTCAAGAAACCATTTAGGGGCCGCTACAATAACATTATGTTTTCTCTGTTTATCTTTCATATAATATACTAATATAGGAACAAAGATATTTTGTATTCCCACGATTACGGCTCTCTAGTTAAGTTTAGGGCAAATAAGGCACCTATTATATATTTTGTAAAGAGGAATATTTACTGTGCATTGACTGGATAGATTTTTAATATTTACATTTTTTATTAGTATAAGCGCGTTTTAATTTAAAATAATTTTGATTATTTTTAATCATTAATAACTTATTCAAAAATTTAAATACTAAAAATCTATCCAGTAAACGCACAGAAAATATTCTTCTTTAAAAAATATAATTATAATAGGTGCCTTTGCCTAAACTGAACTGGAGAGTCGTAATCATGGGAATATGGAATATCTTTTTTCCTATAAATGTGAAATAGTAAACTGATAAAATTTTTTTATCTTAATTAATTCATTTTTGTATATTTTAATTGATGTGAATTCTTAATGCAATGGCTTTTCTTCGTCCTCTGATGAATTATTTTTAGTTATTTTATAAATTAATTTCTTTGCCGCTTTCCGTGAATAAATTATTATCAATCATAAAAAAAAAAAATTATTTAGATTATTTTCACCTATAGTTAAGCACATTTAATTTATGCTTTCTTTGATGTGTTCGTTTATTATTTCTATTTTATTAAAACTATTTGACATTCGTATTGCCACAAGTAAAACCAGCTTTAGTGTAGAAACCATGTTTTAATAGTTTAATAATTGTTTTTCGTTTAACTAATTTTACAGTGCTATCTAATCATTTTATTGAGTCGAGCACTGTTATTTTTTTGATATTTTTAAAATATTATTTAAACATTGTATATAGTCACATATTATATGTGGCTGGCGTCTTATTTATAAAATAAAAATTTGCTTAGTTTATTATAATTAAGAATTTTAATTTTTTAAGTATACATTTATAAATAATTATCAAATTATATAAAGAAAAGTGTATTTATAAATATTTTGGCTCTTGGTATTATTGTATCTATCCATGACACCCATGAACCTATTCATGTTGCAAGCCACCCGCCCTGTTATGTAGTACACAAAATACAAATATGTGTTTAACTTAAATCCTAACAAATATGTATAGTGCAAATTTATCTTAATTATCGTTTTATAATATACCTACAAACTTATTTCATTAATATATACGTTATTTTTGGTCGTTGTACACGCGAGTGTCATGTTTTTGGTTTATGCAAGGTTTTTACTTCCACAGGATCTACAAAATCATCCCGTTTCCGCGTTAGGAAATTTCGGTTTTATTGCGAGGCTTAGCGTATATGTATTAAGTTATAGAAACATGACGAGACCAAAGAAAAATTTCTTATTTTACACGGTGTACGCCGTAAACAATTTTCACTGTATTTAAAATTACTTATTGGCCTATTGAATTGAATAGGGGATATACATGCATCTTTTATGAACTGCATATTTACAAAAAATATAACGCGGAAAACGCGTTTGAAAAATAAACAAAAAATGTTTAATTTAAATAAACGAGATCGTGGTATACCACTGACTAATCAATTAATAATTTTTTATACTTCAGCGATAGGCCAAGGCCGTCAATTAGACCGTAGGTTAAAATATAATATTTTAACTATAATGACGGAGATTATTAGAAGTGATGTAGAACGGTTGATAAATTACTATTTTATTGATGCGGAACTTTAGGGGAAAAAACGATTTCCCTATTAAATAATTTTTTTTTTATCAAATTTAAACTAAAAATACAAAAATGAAAGTTTAGATATTGAATTTTTTATTTCATGTAACTAAAGATATCGAATTATAAACTTGAAAATGGAAAACATTTTGCTAGGTCTTAGAAAATAAAAAACAATTTTCACGGAAACCATAGGGGGGCATAGGACATAATATATTGATATCAAACAAAAAAATGATATAGTCAGCGAAATAGGTAATTAACTAAAGAGGGCTATCCGTCATCAAATCTCCGGAATTCCATTCGATATGCTGGTGGGAGTGATGGAAAACTTTCGAGAACGGCTCCATATGATCGTCGTTTGTCAAGGCAATTATTTGGACGAAAACATTTTTAAAAAATACTTTAAAAGAACCTTGTATAATGTAGTTCTTAAAAATAAATTTTTTTTCTATTTCTTGTATTGTTTTTTTTTAGTTCACTTCGGAAATGCGGGAGTCTATTACGCCGAACCCTGTATATTAAGTATATCCTTTTATAATAACTGAATGATAATTTGTAAAATTTTTAATAATTTATCAAATTTACCGTTGAAATTTCGTTAAAATATATTTATTTATTAATTAAACTCATACACTATATTCAAATTATTTTTCTATGTTATATATTTGTATAAAATGAATGATGGAAGTAAAATAATAATAATAATAATAATAATAATTAATTTGGTTTGGTGTTAAATCATTATAATATGTGCCTAAATCGTGGAAATTGGTTTTGTTATATAATAATTGTGTTTTTGTTTAATTTTAAGTAATTATATAATCGTTTAATTGTATGATCTCTATACAGGAAATAATCATAAAATGATTTTGTATATTTAAATTTATTCTTTTACTAATCAATGACAATAAAAATTAATTAAAAAATGTTAATTATTAATTAGATACATTTTAATATTATTCTCTATTACTATACATCACATACCTACAATAAACTACACTCTTTTATTCAAAATTTTTTTGTTAAAAATGTCAATAATCAAGAAGTTTAAAGCATGCAATTCTAACTAAAGTTGAAAAAAAAATGAAATAATTTGCATGCATAAGCATAATGTATAATAAATGTATTAATAGTATAATATACATAAAATTTAGTTCCAACTTTCCAAAGTACCAAGGCACCTGTTATCTGTTTATACATAATAATAATAATATACGAGTACAATATATTATACAATTAATTTATACGAATTAACAATAAGTAATTACCTATATCAGTGGTATTCGCTTAAATTGTCCAGAAAATATTTTGTGTAAATTGCTTAGTATTAAATTTTGTTTACATTTTATAGTCATACTGAAATTTTTAATTTCAAATAAGCTCTGTATTTTCATAAAAAAATCACCGTTTCTATTTTTATCTAACTAACTATGACACTAATTTATTGATATGATAATTCATTACCGAATATTCAATGACTTTGCTATTAGTATAATTTATGTAAATTGAAAAGATTATTATTTATTAAAATGTTCACTTTTAAGTTTTGTCCCCTATATATAAATATATTCAGAGAATCAGAGCACATTATTTTCTAGAAAAAAAATATAATAATATAATGAATTAAAATATACATAGTATTAATTTTGTTGTATAGATTTTGTTCAAAATACATTTAAATCCATGAATAAAACAATCAAACATGAAACAAGTGTTTTTTTTCGATTTAATAATTTAAAAAAATTTTATTTTTATATAATATACTTATATAATTGGTATGATCAGAAAATTCCTTGAAAAATAAAACTTCTACATACAAATTAACCTGTGTTACGTAAAGTACAGGATCAATTAGCAGATACAGCAATAATTTATTATAGGTAGGTGAAATTTTAAGTTTTTTAACTTATTCAAGCTATTAGGTCTCAACTTTATTGCAAAATTATCAACAGTTTCTATATAAATTTAAATTGAAAGTAAATTAGTAAGTACTTAGTTATGCTCAATTGTATAGAAATTGGAATGTTTTACAATAGGTACTATGGTGTCCCATGCATGGTACTAATGCATTTATACAGCTGACTAAGTGAATAGCGAATACTTAATAGTAAATTGTAAATATATACAGCGTAATTATTCAAGTATTTTTAGTAATAGACAATATAGCTAATAAGTATTCTAGCTATATAAATTCATATTAATCAATAATATTTATACCACTGAATTTGTAAAACCGGTTGTCTGATTTCTGATCTCTGATAATTTATGTTTTATTTTAAAATGTTTTAATTTATTTATTAGTTATTACTAATGATTGAAAATAACGAATATTGGATTTTTAAAAATTATTTAAACTTTAATTAAATTAAATCTAAACATTGTGCATAATATGTTAGTAATATGTATTGCACAAATAGTATTATAAATTATAATAGAATTTAGAACATAATATTTATACAGTTTGTAAATACAATCTTATCAATAACAAAATTATTTACTATTTCCAATGGATATTACTGATAAGTAGTGATAAAAAATATAAGTAACTGTTAATTTATTTTGCAATGTAAAGTAGAATATTCAATATACAAAGATTTTATAAAAAAAAAATAAACAAAATAGAAGAGAAATATCAATATATTTTATGGTTAATATTTTAGTAATTTTTTTAAAATTAGAATCTGTACGAAAGTTGCTTTATAGAAAATAAATAATTTAAAGCCAGAAATCAATTTTATAACCTTCGTTTTCAAGGTTAACTTCACCAGAAATAAAACTAAGCTATCCAAAATACGTTAAATAAAATGAAAATAAATGTGAATCAATATGCAAAGTACGTATAATTTTAAATATAGTCTATTTATCATTTTTAAATCTATTTATTTATTTGTTGTTTAGGATGAAGCGAAGAATTCGTTCATTGGCTTTTATATGAATTTTTTTAATTCCTAGCTTCCTAAATATAAATTGCTAAAAAATGTATTTTATACAGGATTAGACACAATGAATTGAAAATTGGACGGATGTGGTAATGAAAATATTTTTAATAAATTTCTGAAAAAAAAAAATGTTAAAACCATAAAATATTGAATTTTTAAAGTTAAATCCAATAAAACATAGAATTTTGAATAGAGCTACAGAATTGTTATTTAAATGCAAAATATTTAATTTATATTATTTTTATACTTCAGTCAGCTGAGTGACCTACCAAAATTAAAATACGTGCCATAATAAATCTCGGTCAAGGACCATGGCAAATTAACAGATATAAGGGATCGCACGAGAATCATGTTTCCGATATTTATCTAAGACATTATATCTGATCCTGAACTTTTTACTTCTTGGTTAGTACCTTTACATTTATCTACTTTATATTAAATTTAATGTTAACATTCATGTATAATATA
Organism: Rhopalosiphum maidis; assembly: GCF_003676215.2. Classification (NCBI taxonomy): domain Eukaryota; kingdom Metazoa; phylum Arthropoda; class Insecta; order Hemiptera; family Aphididae; genus Rhopalosiphum; species Rhopalosiphum maidis. The sequence goes on from NC_040878.1 coordinate 54,795,652, forward strand.
ATGAATTGCTTACAAGATTACATATAAATGCATTTTAAAAATATATATTTTAAAAGAAATACAAAAATTTAAAATATTTAAACCTTGAATGTCTATGTTTGTACACATTTTGAATTTTTAATACATATTATTTATATTATACAAATCTCCAGTAACCATTGTGAACGTCCTTGACCTGTGATTCTTACCTGGCTTAAGAACGATGAGTGACTGCTAATTATGAAAATTTACTTTTGTTTGGACTAGTATATTATATTTTTTTATTTTTTACCAATTAAGTAATTTACTTACATAGTTTATATAGTGTATACATTGTATACATTTTGTATATTTTGTTTATTATCTTTGAAATATTTCATTGATTTATACCACGCTAAAATAATTGAATATTCAAAATTGGAATACCAGTAAGTCAAAATTAGATTATTAAGATAATACGCAATGTCCTTGACAATGTTAATAATATTTTGGTAAAATAATAATTTATCTATACACATAATTGATTGTGCTATATGATATGACATTGGAGATTTTCAACATGTAAACATTGGTGAATACTATGTGATCGATGGCTATAATAGTGTAATACTGTGGTATTACAAAACACCTGTGTCAACATAATGTTGATAAACAATTTTGTATTCCGAGTGTAATAATTAATTATTGGACTCGACAGTCATCAAAGAGTTGTACCTACATAACGATTTGTCTTCAGTCCACATCGCAGTCTCGCGTGGTGTGCTATCACGGAACAAATAACAATGCACCGCGATTCATACACTTACGTCCTTTATTCGGCGTTCTGTTTCATATTTTTTCACATACGTAGGTACCTATCTGCAAAATAAATAATTAATTTTGACGCAAGTATATTAAAACTGCGTAAAAACCTGTCTTCTTTGAATTGAAAATCATAGTAGGAAGGCTGCGGGCATGTAGGCTAATTATTAAGACCGAGGGTCAGATTGCCAAGACGGCACCTGTATAGTATATATGTCCCACATTCGCTGGATTCTCTAACGACATACAGTATAATACAATAATGCTACTACTTAATTTATATTGGTATTTGCCATTACTACAATTACTATTACTACTACATCCACTATAATACATAATACATAAAATACTCGTAATAAATCTATCGCTGGGTTCGGCACAAGGACGGTGATATATATGCATGGCGGCGCGGAGAGTACCTACTACCTATATATCATCTAAACAACCGGTCAGAAAATTTATTATAGCAAATAATAATAATATTATTGTGTCTTGTGGAGATAATTAAAAAGGGTGTATCAAAAAATCTCCATTAGTACCTATATATACTAGAGTGTATAGAAACATTAGGAAATCTACACTAGTAAAACTATCTATGCCAGAAAATCTGATATATATATATATAAATAATACCACTGCAACACGTCCTATTGACTTACCATTACTTCCAAGTCTTACTGTAGTACTATTGTATAATAGTAGTATACCTGTATATAAACAAAACTGAGTGACACATTTACACGAAGTGATCGCTTAAAATCGCACTATAATCATTCGGTCTAGATGCCGTAATTATACATATCCAATTGTCATATGTTTATTGTTTAGGACCTTAGGTCCTTATTTTACAAAATACGTACAATCTTCACCGCGACTTCACATCACAATGTTGACTCGATGTCATTTGTATTTGGGTTTAACCGCACTTATGCATAGAATCGTGCTAAGTCTCGTGGCATAACCCAAGTCATTCCGTCAGTCATGCGTACCTACCTCAGCAGTATAGGGCACTATAGGCAGTTGGGAACCGTTTACAATCCACACATTATTCGCAGTGAACGAATTAGAATGATATAACAATTAATATTATATATATACCTCTTGCCTACATATCATAATATTTTGGTAAGCGGTAAAAATTAAAACCGCAAACAGAACGACCGCGCAATTATAGATCCGTTCGGCACCACCATCCATCTTAATTAGTTTTGATTAAACCTATTATATTATTATTATTGAGTTTATGATGTTGCTTTATTATTTATACATAATATACAACCCATTCGACCGTCAGAAGCAGGCGGGGAAGAGATTTTCAAAATCAAACTCACCGCGTTCGTTCATTAACCTTCACCGTCGCGCGGACCGTATAAAAGCGCCGCCGTCGGCCGTGCGCCGGTTCAGTATAATCATTACTCATACCGACACGACGGCACTTCATCCGCAGAGTGTTTGCAGCGTGCAATTGCAGAGCGGCATAACAGCAGCATTTAACGACGCACTCCGAAGCGATCGTATTTCGGTCGAACGTAGCCGGAAAAAAAAGGTATACTAAATGTAATATCATTGTCATCGTTTTGTACCATGTTATGCGGTCATCGAAGTTAATACTTTTATTTTACAGTGTTATTTTATCGCAAAACACAGTATATTATTATATTCATCGCCATGCCTATCGTCATGCCAGTTGTGTCTGCGCCTACAGATTACGTGACCGCGCGCCCGGTCGAGTTAATGGTAACCGCGTCCGGGGTGCAGGTTGTCCAGACGAGACGCTCGCCGGCAAAGGCCCGTCGCTGGAGTCGCTGTCGGCGGCAGTGTGCGGATACCAGAGCGCGCCGAACGCGGCCGACCACGAGGCCTTTATCCGGGACGCGGTACGCCTGATGCTCGAGCAGGCGGTATTCCGGGGAACAGACCGCCGGCGCCCTGTTCTCAACTGGAAGAGCCCGGAAGAGCTACAGGCCGCATTCGACTTCACGTTGGACCGATCACCCACCACCCACGGACACTTGTTGCACTTGATTGAGGACACCATAGAGCACAGCGTCAAGACCGGACATCCATATTTCATTAATCAACTGTTCTCTAGGTGAGTACGCGCGCTATAGCCGTAATTACAGGGGGCAACAATGAGGGGATGGATGTTAGATGATCCGAAGCACCCTAATGCATTTACTATACGTTTTTTTGTATATAATATTTTTTTATTTGAATTTATTGTTAAACCGTTATTATTGTGTGAAGTAGTGAAGAAGAATTTAGTATAATACACATATTATAATATTACAACAGACGTGATTCAAGACGAATAATAATATTAAATGTAATATTTATAAACTATAAATTGAAAAAGAAAAATATCTGAGAAAATAAGAAACGTTTTGTTATTAGAATATTATAACGATACGTTTATTATTTACTATTTTTTGATAGGCATTAATGAAAAATAATTAATAACATTAATTGCCAGATTATCAGCTCATGCATTTTTTTTACCTTAAAATATATATCGTCAATATCATTTATACTTACATACAACTTACTACTTAGGTAAAACTAAGTATTGTAATATAGTATAAATTATAAATAAATCTGTATTTTACATTAAATTGATTTCAAATTATTAAATTTAGAAATATTAAAGTTGGTCTCTTTTTATTTTGAAACATTCAAATAAATTAATAGTGTTATAACTAAAAAACGGATTTAAATGCTCTAATAAACAAGAAAAATACGATTTACTGCACTCATAACAGATATTTTTTTTAAAAATACTCTTTAAATTATTTTTAACACCGAAAAAATTTGTTTAATTACATAGATTTTTATTCTTAGGTATTAACTATTTGTATCATTGTCATTATTTTCCAGTTCTCTTTCTTCTTTTTACTCTGAAAATTATTGCCAAAAAATGAATATACAATTTAGATATATAAGTACATTTTTTATACTTTTATCTTGTGTTTCATAATAGTACTGTATAATCAGGAGCTGCTTAATTTTTGATTGAATTTTATAAATTCCTATATAAAAATGACTTAAAAACATTAAAAAGTCTTAAAAATGCAAAACAAATTGCAAAATAAAAGTTAATTTTTTTTAATTTCTTGATGTAGGTATGTAATTAACTTTGGGCTTGGAAAGCAATGTTTTCAGAAAAAATGCAATTCGCATTTAAATCCGTTCCCTAGTTATATCTGTGCGTGGGAAACCTTTTCCATCCCTTCTTTTGCAATTCAAAATTTCAAGACTAGTCTATTCTCTTTAGCCCCTACCCCATAAAAAAAAAACTTATAAAAGCATTAAGCAATATAATCTAGGTGTAATATGCTGCATGTACTCGACTGACGACTGTGGACGGACTAACTAAATGTCTATACTTATAGGTATACTTACTATGAATTGTATTGTTTGTAGCGTCGACCCTTATGGTCTGATCGGTCAATGGCTGACCGACGCGCTTAACCCGAGCGTGTACACGTTTGAAGTGGCGCCTGTTATGACCATCATGGAGGAAACGGTCTTGAGGGAAATGAGGAAGTTCTTGGGATACCCCGATGGCAATGGTGACGGTATATTCTGTCCGGGCGGTTCAATAGCCAACGGCTACGCGATTAACTGTGCCAGGTTTTCTGCTTTCCCTGAGGTCAAGGTAGGTTACAATATAAGTTAGGGCTGTTTTACTATATTATAGAATACACGTTTTGTGAAGACAAAATACAGATCCTTCTTCTATTATACGTCCATAATAAGTTAATTGTTTACAGACATAATATAATATATTATACGCATACCTAGTATCGAGTAAAATTGTACAGTCTTATATTACAGTATATAACCTCGATAAGACAGAACTTTGGTAAAACGGAAACCTTGATAATACGGAAAATTTCTTTGGTGTTTATTTTCAAATTTCATTTTTTTGAACCCGTTCAAAACGGAAACCCTGCTAACAAAGAAAAATTGCATTGTCCCAAGCGATTCCGTCTTATCGAGGTTTTACTGTAAGTAGATTCAAAATTATCCTAATATAATACTCAATAATATACAAATCATATTACTGATTTTTGATTTGTCTAAGACAACGGTTTCATAATACGAATTCTTGACGTCAAAATGTATAGTTTTATTCATGGATCCGTTTGTATTCACTATTCAACAACAATAAAAAATGCTAAATTATAATTTCAAACATAATTTTTCATTATTTATCAGTTGTGGAATAAAAAAAAAAAAAAAATATTTTGTTATAATATTGTCAATTATTTAAATGTATAATATAAATACATGTTAATAGACAAAGGGAATGCACGGATTACCGAGGTTAGTAGTGTATACGTCAGTCGATGCGCATTATTCTATCAAAAAATTATGTGCATTTGAGGGGATTGGTTCGGATAATTTGTATTTAATCAACACAGACGCCAAGGGAAAAATGGATGTGGGTCATTTACGACAGCAAATTCAACGAACATTAGAAGAAAAGGCAGTTCCTATTATGGTGTCTGCTACTGCAGGTAAAGTTCGGAGAGTTTTATTATATTTATTAATTGTGGTACCAGTAAACGAAATATTGAAGTTATTATATTATTACATTTAGCCACTTAGGTATCTAAATATATTAAATAAAGACATACCTAGGTTATAGGTGCGTTGTAATTTTACAACGTATATTATTTAAGTATATTATAGAAAATTAAAATAATAATAGTCGTATGATTTCAAAATAATTGTATAACTAAGCTTATGTATAGTAATTTTAATAATACGCTTATCATTTTTAAACGATTTAATTTTATATTAATAAATATATGTTATGATTATAATGAATAATCAGTTATATTAAAGTGAAAACGTTAATAATATTAACATTTAGAAACTAAAAACAGTTTTAATAGTAAATGTTTTATAGAGTTTTAAAGTTTTTTTAATCCAACGTATAAATTTACTTGGAATAAAACCATTTATTTAAAAAAAGTGAAAGTATAACGGTTAATCAAAGACCTCGAACCTTTTAGTATAGATTTACTAATGATAGTAATTAATAGGCTATCATCGTGAAAACCCCGTTGATTGGTTGTAGTACCGAGAAATAATTAATATTGTACGGTGACCATTGACATCGAGTATATGCTTTCTCGGCAATGAAGAATAATAAATTATAATAGGTATTACGAATAAAAAATTGCAGGTACAACAGTCCTGGGGGCGTTTGATCCGATAGCGGAAATCGCTGACATTTGCCATGAATACGGAATATGGCTACACGTTGACGCGGCTTGGGGAGGCGGAGCTTTAATGTCTAAGAAACACAAGCACCTGTTGACCGGAATCGACAGGTACCTAGAATAAAATAATAATAAATTAACACATCATAAAAAATGATGTTGAAATTAAATCGAGTGATTAATTGTTGTTCCTTATTTCTTGTAGAGCTGATTCGGTCACCTGGAACCCTCACAAAATGCTCACTGCACCACAACAGTGCTCAACATTTTTGACCAAACACAAAAGCGTATTGACCGAAAGCAATTCTTCTTGCGCTCAGTATCTATTCCAAAAAGACAAGTTTTATGACACGACGTATGACACCGGCGATAAACACATTCAGTGTGGCCGCCGGGCGGACGTGTTCAAATTTTGGTTCATGTGGAAAGCCAAGGTATACGCTCTAACATTTGGCGGTCGGATTTGGATATCCACACAAAAAAATCGTTTTACGTAATAGTTATTTAATAATACTGATCTATTTTTCTTTTTTTCACTACACAGGGAACGGACGGACTAGAAGCGCACGTTGACGAAAATTTCGACAACGCCAAATACTTTACTGAGATGATACGGAACAGACCGGGTTTCAAATTGGTACTAGAAGAACCAGAGTACACAAACATAACGTTTTGGTATATACCACCGAGCCTGCGTGGACGCCAGAACGAACCGGATTTCAAAAATAAATTACATAAGGTATGTATTATGATATTCGAGGGTAAAAGCAAAAAATAGAATGGATCAGTTATTCAATTTTATAAACGGTATTAGTTGTACTTGTAAATATTATATAATTAACCCATGAGCACATTATATATACGTACTCCATCGGTGATTACAGGTGGCGCCGAAAATTAAAGAGAGGATGATGAAGGAAGGAACAATGATGATTACGTACCAGCCAGTTGACGATTTGCCGAATTTCTTCAGACTTGTACTTCAAAACTCGTCGTTAGACCAAGCTGATATGGATTATTTCGTGAACGAAATTGAACGGTTGGGTTCGGATTTATAATTATTCGTTGTTAGTTCCTGATATAGATTTTTAATATATTATATTTTTCACGTGCTATGTATTGTTCACATACAAGCGCGATAGGTATACCTACTAAATTATATTGTTGTATTATTATTAAATATGTAAGCTCCAGCACAGAGACAAAAAGAGTTTACTATTATTAGTGTTATAATCAATGTAATATGTTACCAATTATAATTTATAATTTATATGCATTGTGTATTGATATACTTGATAGTAATATATTTATTTAACTCTGTAGTTTTCTTTTGTATTTATTTTTCACCTCACAGTAGGGTTTATTTTTAAAAAGATACATACCTGCCGTTTCTGATGGAGTACAAGACGGGAAGTGTACATTGCACTTTTTCCAAGGTCTTTCGTCCACACCTAATCAGTAAAAAAATAATAAAATAAAACACTACAGCCAAGGTCGATAATTTCTATTTTATTCATAAAGGAAGTACAATTAGCAATTCATTTAATATTTAAAATTATTAAAATAAGAAAAAAAATGAATTATTAGAAGTTAACTTATCAAAGTATTATTTATCTGGGATAAACGAGTGTTGGATATATGAAAAATCTAACAACTAGAACGGCAATAAAACATAAATATTAATCAATATTGTTTGAATATTATTTGTTTTTAAACTGTTACATCAGTGTTCATATTTATGAATAAAAATGATTTGAAATAAAAAAAAAAAAAATCGATCCATTTTATTTTTATAAAACTTGTTTTCTGTTAAAATCATTTTAATTATTTCAAAATATATAAAACCATTACATGAAAAATTGAAACTAATTATTCACATAGTTTTGTCTAAATGACTTATTTGACTAGTTCCTCTAAACGCTGAATATAATAACAAACACAACGAATTTTATCACATTTCATGGCTTGTATATTCATATCTTATATTCAATGTTTGTATTGTATTTTTCTGATACTGACATAATAATTGTGATATTCTCGATCGTATTATACTGAGTGATTTACAAAACATGCTCACCCGCATTTTAGTTTCTAAAATGTAATTTAAAACAATTAAATGTATTATGTATATTGATCACAATCATGCGTTTTATTGTGTCCTAACCTAACCTCGTGTCTATTAGAAACAAATGCTTAGATTTTTATTTTACAGGGTAGTTTCTAGTAGCAAATTGGATGTATATAAATATTATAAATGGATAATAGATCTAATAAATATAGTTTTAATGGCGGTTTATTATGTGAATCACATAATTTTTCACTTCTGACGATATAAATATAATTTATGTCTATTAAAATCGTGTTCAATTTCTCAATTTGAAAATGGATTATTGGATATTTATCCAAAAAACTACTAAAATAAATTATGTGTAGTACGACAATAGTATACGAACTACTTACAACTTATTATACGTAATACGAAAGTAAAAACTGTGCAGTTTTAGTAAATCAGTAAATTACTATTAAAAAATTATATTTTATTATAAAATTAATAAATTATGTACATTATAATAGCTGCATAACCTGTCTTCTCCCGGAAAAAAATTAACAAATATAAAATACGGTGCTAATTTATTTATTTATTCGATCTACTATCTCAGTTTTAGTATTTAGTTCACGGACTAATTGGCATCGGTGTATTCTGCTATGTGAGTTAATTCGATCGAGATGATGGATATAGAGAACATGATATATTTTCGAACGTGATTCAAACTACTAACTAAATTTTCCTGTTATATCAAAAAACAATATATAAAAATTTGGTCAAAATAGATTGAGTAGTTTTTGAGATTATAAGCTACAACACGAGAACAGTGTTTTATGTTTATATTGTGCATTAGAATAACAATAAATAAATTAAATGTAATTTTATTTTGTTTACAAAAAAATCCCATAACAATGCAATGCGAGTCCCAATTAGCTCGCAGTTTTATTTATTGAAAGATATTATAATTTTAGATTATGAGTGGAAGCATCAAGCAAGGTGTTGATTGAACAATTCGTTTTTTTAGTTGAGTTAATTTAAGGTTATGTGCGATTTCTCTTAAGTAAGGTCTCTAGAAATTAATTTTTCTAACTTCATTTGTAAAATATATATTTAGTTTTTAATATAATTTATTTTATTCAAAATTATTAATTTGTATAATAGATTTATATAATAATACTTCATGTTAAGCTTGTACCTGATTAAAAAATTTAATAAACTTCCAAATGGTTACGTGGTTTGCTCCTAATGCTAAATTAAATTCATGGTGTCACTGAAATACTATGTCACACAGTCTTGGTTCTCTTGTATAATCTATAAGTAAATCGAATCGAATTATCTATACGAAGATAATTTTATCCGAAATATTTTTCACTTGAGATAAATTGACGGACTTTTTTTTTTACGTAGATATTTCGACTGTAGATATTTTGTCGTATAATTCCTATATAGTATATATGTATATTGCTTAGACGAAAAGACGCGATTTCAATTTCGATTTTGTATGAATGATGTGGTTTTGAAGTATTTTCTGCTCGGTAAATAGTTACAATATCAATATGTCTGTAACCATAACAATAATAAATGTTAGTTTTTCCGTCATAGTCGTTACAAAATACGTCATAATAATATTGTTCAGTGATAAAACTGTATAATATAGTATATACAGGTTCTTGTACCGTACAAAGAGCACAGACGCAGTGTTATAAAAAAAATATTGTGTGCGTGTATTGACTCAATTACCAGCGCGCACATTACGTTTTTCACGTCGTCGATCGTACGCCGAAAGGTGCAGTGATCAGAGGTGTCATTGCGACAAACGTATAAAATAAATATACGAGTGTGCAGAGTCGTAAATGGTGTTTATAAGTTTTCGATGACGAGTGAGAAGAGCAGGAAATCCTCCGAGCTCGGCAGTGGCAGTGGCGGTGGCGGCGGTCCAAGGCGATCGGACGTGGCGGCGGCGGCGGCGGAGAAGTCTCTTTCGGAAATCTCTAGACCTGATAATGGAAACGAGAAACAGTCACGGGACGTAGTGGATACTCTGCAGTACGCCACCGCCATCTTCGATTCTGCAGACGGAGCGAAAGTGGACGACGAATTTTCGGCGCGTACACCACAGTGGCGGTGGACCGCTACCGGGAACGACAACGGACAAACGGCCGAAATCCCGGCGGCGGCGGAATCGTACGCACGCGACCGGGGAACGGTGCAGGCGTTGGCGCACACGCAGTTGGCACCCGGTGACCGGACCACGGTGGACGCGTGGCTGGACAAGTTGGGCGAGTGTAGCGATTCTGACGTCCGGTCGCAGTACGCGGAATTCCTGCTGAGGGCGGTGGCCGGCGGGAGTATGCGCGTCGAACCGTTCTGGGGCCGACCTCCGCCCTGCGGGCCGCTCAGACGGCTCAGCCAGCGGGATGCCGATTCAGCGCTACTGTCACGGCAGTACTCCGGTCAGCTGTCGAGTCGACCCGACTCGGCACTGCAACGAGCAACATCGACCACCCGACAAACGTTTTACGAACGTCAACCGATGCCCGAGGACGGTACGATCTGTTATGCAGCCGCGTTTAGCGACATGCTTTAGATACGTTTAGTCGGTGTCAGACTTACCGTGGTGTCCTCTATGACAGCACAGTTATTATACGATAACACAAAACTGCAGAAATGGATAGCGAATTGGAAAATAAAATTTGATAAATAATTTTTATCATACATTTTAAATACGACGAGTCTTATATCACGTCTTCTATCATAGCGGACGCTCCCCCCCTTTTCTCCTAAAACAGTTCAGTTATTCAATACCTGATTTTGAAATTTTGAATTATGTTTGTTGTTTAAAGACTATGGGTTTAAGTTGTTGAGATATTTTGTACCCCTTAAGAAGTGTCTTGTGGAGATATAAACTTCGGTTTGTTTCAAATGACAACTTACCTATAATTCTATGGCAAATTATTTAGCCGATAAATTTTCGAAAATATTTAAAATATTCATTATCAAATTTTAGTTTTTGATTTTTTTTACAATATAAGGTTATAAGGATATGAGGCTATGGTAATTTGAAAATGTTAGTAATTTATATTAATCTATCAATATTTAAAATTTGTGAAATGGTTCAAGTATAATAAATAGGTATAGTATCTATACTTATTCGATATTACATCTATTTTACATTTTTAATGATTATTATCCTTGATATAAATTTTTAACAACTAAAATCTACTTGTTCTAATTTTGATTATAGTACGTAAATATTTAAGAAAAATTATCCACTAAATAAATTATACTATATTCACAGTAGAAAAAGGAGGTAATAAAAAATGAAACATATTCTTAATTTTACACTGAAAACAGGTCTAAAAATGTTATAGTATGAGCTTTATACGTTTTATTTTGTTTCAATACTTTTATACTATAATATATAGGTATTATGTTTTATTGTAATTGTTGAGATATAATAATTTAATGTTAGAATTTCACAAAAAAAAAAAGAGGTTGTTCTTCGAAAAACAGAAGTTTTTATCATTACAAAACATTTATCAATTAGTATAAAGAATTTTGAAAATATAATTTTAGTATATATATAAGTATAACCTAAGTATATTTAAATTTAATAAAATCAGAATTTAAATAAATTTATTATTAAATAACAAATTTGGGGGTGAGCATGCTTGGCGAATTGCACTGTATAATAAAACTAGAGTGTTATAACTATTTATAATTCCGCAATCGATATAAATGTAATTATATAGGTAAACGTATAGATGTTACCGGTGTCCGGCTGACGAATCATATTAACATAAATGTGGTTTAGTGATCACTGCACTATTATTTCTGTATGGATCACATTAATAATGTCAACGCGACTACGCGAACCGTTCACATATTATTTTGTGTATTTGCGAAGATGAGCGATATTTTGAAAAACATTTGCGTGTGAAGTGAGTCGTGTCGATCTTCATGGAAAAGTATGCTAATTATAGTGACTATGACAGAGACGTGAAGAGGACATTATATTTTTTATGCCTTATGTCAATATTATAGCTATAAAACTGCCGTATAATAGTTTTATGGTTCTCATGACTATATAATTATAGGTATTACCTACTATTTATTAAGAATAATAAGAATATTATAGCTTATATAAATTATAAATATTATAATAATGACGAATAGTCATGCATCAGTAGTTTCGCAGTGGCTAATGCTCACTGTGTTCTAGTTTTTGTAACAATACATAAATTATTTTGCAAAAAAAAAAAGGAATAAAATCACAGAAATATTTCAGTTGAAAATTTAAATTGAAATAGTGATATTATACAGAATACAGATATATGTTTAAAAGAAATTTAAATTACGTTAGTAAGATACGATGTACGTGAAATTTCCTTGACAAGACTTCAAATAACAATGGATAGCATTCTAGGTGTAGAGCTTTGCACATTAAGTAAAGCCATATTAACTGAATAAATTACATCCGTAGACACTACAGTCAGTACTCAGTATTCACCAGTAAGTATAGAAACTTACATTTTATAGTGAAGCGTACCCAAATAATAATAGAATTATGTTCTATCCGTCTAGCTAATGCATAATTATATGACAATAATCTTTCGTTCAGAAGATCCACATACCTACTATTTTTAGTCGTGTTAACAAAAGTAAACAAGAATAAAAACAATTGTTTTTATTTTTTTATTATTAGATAATCTACATAGTTGAAAAATTAAATTTAAAAATAATAGCATTATCTAGGGTCTTGTGAATATTTAAGCTTTTATTGATATTTTAGTATTAAACAAGTTATGATAATTTTACATTGTATTATTTTTTTAAATTTTAAATTACCTACTTATTATTTATAACATTATAACTTACAACAGCTGCAACCATAATGTTTATATTACAATAGTATTTAGATACTATTTAATAGGTATATTACTTACATAATCTGCATAAACTCTAATACGAACCCTAATTTATTTATCTGCAGGATTATAGGTCATAACTTAAAATGGTTATTATATCAGTTAATTTAGTATATTTTCATTATATCATTGTATCAGTACACATATACTACAACTTAAACGTACAAATTAAATTTCAATAAGATTGCCACTTTTTCTTATTTAAGTTATATTAATTATATTGGTCATTTTCGGCTCAGTGTTTACCAAGTTACTTATATATTATATTATATTTAAAAAATGATTTTTCTTAAGTACATAGTATAAATTAAATTAATTAATTACAAAAAAAAAAAAATTACAGTTCAAAATAAAATAATTAAAAGGGGAGACATGTTAAAGTACAAACAGTATATGTTAACATATAATTTATTTGTTTTACATGTTCTAAAGTTTTATTTGCATACTAAATTGTATAAAAATTAAAAAAGTAAGTATAAGATAATTTATTTCACTGAGCACATTTATTGAAAAATAAAATAAGAAATTTTCTTAAAACAATTCATAAATGTAAAACTGTATTAAGAAAAAAAAATAATGGTTAGGTCAGATTTTATCATTATAGCAAAATAAAATAAATTGCAATGTATTGCATAAAAAACAATAAAAACAATTTTTCAAGTCTTTTATTTTTTTTAAATGTACAACCAACAGTTTCTCTAAATTACTTAAACAGATATAATTATATTTGTATTTTTTTTATATACTATTTTAGTATCATTATAAATAATATTCACAACACTATAAAATAAACTAATCACAAAAAAATCTTTCTAAACACTAAATTTGGGGAAAATTTTCAAAATATAACATTTTATATGTCGCACACAGATTACATTTTTTATTTTTGCATTGTCATGACAATTGTTTAATATATTTTTAATACTAGGTTACCTATTAAAAAGGCATTATCAGTCTTTCATTATGTACATAACTGATCTTCGAAGGTGGTTAGAACAGTTTAGATATATCTAAAAATATATATTTCATAAAGAAAAATAGTCTTCATTTTTAACTTTCTAAAATACACATTTAAAGTATACAAATCATTGTGTAAGTAATTAACCAAAACGAATAGCTTTAAATAAATTTAGTAATATTCATAACACGTGTAAAATTTAAAACGCGAATAATCAAAACTAAACCTAACTTGATGTATACATGACTGACATTTTACAATTTACGATAACGAATCGAATAGACATTTTTATTTTTCTCTATATGATTATTCATATTAAATCCACCAGGAACTTTATTGTTATTTGTTATACTTTTTTTATCTTATAGTCTTTTAACGTTGAATATTCAATAAATATACCTATTGTTTATTTAAACGAAGAAATAATAGATATTAGATATTTTACATGTATAGCGAGTCTGTTAAAAACATTTTTTTTTTCATCTTCATACATTATATAATAAATTTTGTTTTGCTAAAATTCTTCATTATCAAATATCAACTTAAAGATAAACATATTTACAACTTTGGTAAATCGTTAATTCTAATTGCACATTTATAGTTTAATTAATAATTACATATTAATACCTATATAGGTTATATTATATTGTATTAGTTATTTTAGTTTATAAATGGTTATTGGGATGGTAAGTTAATTAATTATTATTACATATTATAAATTATATTCAAAATTTAAGCGTTGAAATCTGTATTATCTAAGTATACAGTTTTTCATTATTTCACAATTTAAATAATTATCACACGTACCTACATTTTAAATATTAGTGCCAAATCATTATAACCTAGACAAAATGTATTGTATAGTAGTCTGAAGACTAATACTTTTTTCTTTATCTATATTTGGTTCATATTTATAAACTATTTTTTTTTATCAACTACAAACTCGTAAATGCTTTATGATATTGTCTTAAGATAATAATACCATAACTTTGTTATATTTTTTTTCTATGATCAGCCAATTTATTTTTTCCTTGACATAGACTTAAAGTTAATGGTTTACTAGAAACCGTTAAATTAAATATTATATTTTTTAATTATTGCACATTTCGTACATACTTATTAGTTTATTACAGTTAGTCAAGTTTGGAAAAGGCCATTAATATATACTTAAACACCTAATCACAATAGGGATTTTAGGCAAGAATGACTTAATAGTAGGTGTGTACAATATTGTAATTTTAAATTTTTTAACCCAAAATCAATTAATTCCAAAAGTTGAAATAACAATAAATTATGCTTAAAACAACAATCTTATAAATTAGAATAATTAAATTAAAAAATAAATGTATTGTGGGATGTATGATATGTGTGCGGACATTATAAGTATAACAGACTCAAAACACCTACTGGAAATTGAAATTGAAGGATGTTTAAAAAAGTAAAAAAAAAAATAAAAATAAACAATCAATCAATCAAAAAAGGAATAAATAATAATTAACAACTCTCCATTATTGTCGTGTTTACGTTCTATGAATATTTATCTGACGATTAAACATGATGGTAAATGCTCATGCAAATATTCCAATAATTCTGGTGATGCACCAGCACAATTTGTCAGTTCTAATTCTTCTAAATGTCGCATTTGAATTAAACTGGATAAACCACTGGAGGTTAACAAATGACAACCTAAAAATAATAAATTTCAGTTATAATATTAAATCTTATTAAGTACCTAATAAATTATGTATGGTTAATTTACACTGTTTTTAATAAAAATGCGAAATTAAACACCTTATAAAATATTTGATGCATAGAAATGTTAGTACTGGTTTATTACCCTAGCCGCGACGAGTGAAAACTTTATAGCCCTGCCACTCAGGTTTGTTATCTCCTCGCCATCCATAGTAATAATAAATACGTGGATTTAAACAAAATCAAGTTGATCATAGATATAACTTCGTGGATCCTAACTTAGGAGCCCACTTACAAAATGTTGAGAGAATGTGGGGTTCAGCCAAATGGGGCGACAAAAAACGTAGAGGAACAGAATTTTTTTAGACTCATGCGCGGAATTTACGTGACGATCAAAACTAAATAATAGTGATCCGTTTGAAACGATTTTAAAAGATATAGCAGAGTTTTATGAACCGTGGCCGTGAAGCATAAACATTTTTATACATTTCTAAATTTATTATTAGATTATTAGAATTCTTAGATTCATAAATATCAATAAAAAAACTCATTATTTTGAATTTATATGATGTCGGGGAGATAACAAATCTGAGTGGCAGGTTATAACAAACCAGTACCGAAATGTTTGTAAGGGTAAGTAGACCCGTAAAAATATTTATTACAGTACCACACCTGACCTTAAATTATGAATATAGTAAATAATGTCTTGTGGTATAATCATTATTATGACCTAATATTACGGCATTAAAACAAAACTATTCACGTTTATCTCGAATAAGACTTACAACATTTTAAATTTATCGATCGAAAATTTGTTTGGTATTGATATTCTCCTCCCTAGCTACATTTTTTAAATGCTTTAATAAATATGTCTTAAAACGTAGCACATTTATTACTTATTATTTACCAGCAAGTGAGAGTATCCTTAAATGACGCATGCCACATAAGTGTTGTATGCTAAAATTTCGTAGTTGTGAACACCAACGCAGAAATAACGCTTGTAAACATATCATTGTTGATATATACCCTATACCAATGTCAGTAATGTGTATGCACCTAAAAAATAAAAACAAAATGATTTATACATTTTCTAAAAATTAAAAAGTTTCCTATAGTCATAAACATAAATATAATATAAAAATCATTCACGTGAATAAGTTTAAAATAATTTATTATGATTAAACAATAGTTATAACCAGGCAAGTACACAGGGGGGTGTTTTGGGCGTTCAAACACCCCCCAAAATACTTGAGTTTTTGTATGGTTATTTACTTATATTATATTACTATTATAATGTTAATTTTGTTATATCAATATTTGTATTTAAAAAAAGTAATTTAAGTATACCTAATTTTTATAAAAAAATGTTGTATAGGTACTTATTAAAGAAAGTTCTACTTTTCAATAACTGACTTTCAAAAACACCCCCCAAAACTTTTTTCTGCGTACGACCCTGGTTATAACACATACATAATATATTGCATATCATAAAATACGGTTTGTTAGAATGGAACCTCTAAAAATGTATTTATTTGACATAATTTTAACATGGTATTATATATTACGATATTTTTCATGTTATTATGTAATCCTAAAATAAAGTTTAAATAACAATAAAAAATAAATTTATTTATTAGTTCAAAAGTCTTTATTTCAGTTACTTATCAAAATAAATTACTTCAATATTTGTTTCATACTTTTATATTAAAAAATAATTACTTATATAATTAATTATATATCTAGTTAAAAATATTTTACCATCTAAAAACTGTAAAACTAATTTCACATACTATCCCAAGTGTATCCCGTTTTTAATTTTAACTTTTTTCATAGCCCGAGTGCATCCGCAGTGTTATTGACAAATTATATTGAATAGCTCAAGTGCATATCAACAAATTATATTATTGAATAAAATGTTTAATTTTTTCAGCTATGATTGTGAAGTACTGGAAATGGTGGGGAAATGCATTTAATTTTAACTTCGATAATAATTGCGATGCACTAGCGCTATGTCAAAAATATGACCTTTTTTCTCGGGACGTTAATCGGGTGATACCTTATTTCGGACATATTCGGAACATTAAAAAAAAGGTAATTTCAGAACGCACTCGAGAAACTCCTTGGAAGAAAGGTCACCGTTTTATTTAAGTGAAATAAATTATTTATTGATTATTATTCAATCCTACTTGAAAAATAAATTACTCGTATCAAAAAAAATATATTACAATTTAAATATAAGTAATATAATATATCCAAGGAAACATTTATTCGCTGCTTCCAGTCTTAGTATTATTTCTTTGTGGCTGTCAGCATTTCATTGATAAGTATTTGAAGTTTGCCACCCTTTCAAAATTATAATTATTCACTTCTAGTCTAAGTCACTTCAAGTCTTATTTCATGATTGTAACTGAGTAATGGGAAGACAGGATTACAAAATATGTATCGAGTTTGGGAGTAAACGATAGAGAAGAAATATCTCAAGATAGAGATAGATGGAGGCGAGTGGATGTTGAGGCAATAGATCTAAATGGATTGTAAAAGCCAATAAAGAAAGAAGAATATACGAGTAATATATCCTAGACTGACAAATCATCTCCGATCAGAATCGTTTTTCGTATTTAATGATACCTATTCATTGCATTCAAATTAAACACATTCATTATAGTGACCTCCTCTCCATGACTCCACCCTTACTTATACTGCAGAGCAAGTTTTTATTTTTTCACTTTATTTGATCGTAATAAATTGAACATTGATAATTTTTCTATTTGTGGTTATCACTTATCGTATTAAATTTATAATGTTTTACCTGTCCAAGACCAACTGTTCTAATCCAACTAGATCACAAGCAATGTATTCCAGAGCTGCATCGGTAACACGAGGACACCAAGATAAGTCTAAGATTTGTAATTTTGGCAGATTTTCGGCAATCAATTCGATCCCATCGTCAGTGATTTTACTGCAACCTGATAAACTTAGTACAGTAAGATTGGGAAGTGAGTGAACTGAAAATAAACAGAAATATGTAAATTATTATATTATAAATATAACTAACATCTTAAGTAAAATAAATTATTTGTCTTTGTACATAAATTGTTTTTATTTGTTTTGAATTAAATATAACTACCTAAAAGAGTGAACAAATATTTTACGAACAATTAATATTGGATAAAGGGTTTGTCGACAAAGGTCAATAAAAAGGGATAGTTTCCATGACAAAGTTTGATAATATTTTAAAATTATTCAAACATACAAAATTAGATAAAATTAAACTACTTAAAAGTAGCTATACATCATAAATAATTAACTATGAATAATATTGTTATTAGATATTTTTTCATTACACTAAAATATTTGTTTATGTATTATGAATATAACGTTATTTTTATTATAGGTATAATAGGTATTTATTATAAACATTGGTAGTACAGCAGCTAGCTAAGTAGATTGGTATTTCTGGGACATACTATAATAAATGAAAATTAGATGGTGCCTGCGAAAAAATAATTAAAGTGTGCTACTGCAGCTTGCAGCAGAATTAAAGTTATTATTATTATTAACATTTGAATTACCTGTATTATAATTTAGGCATATTAAAAACTATATTGTAAGATCGTTCGTGCTTTACAAATAATTCGTTTACGACAGAAATTTACTTATTGTTACAATGATCAACAAATTAATATCATCTAAATATTATAAATATGTGTTAAGAATTCAAGATTCTCACATTAATAAGCCGAAACTCTGCGGTGTATAACATGTAAAAACAGGTACATTGTACGCATTGCTACGGTAGACTCTAATTAAGGAAGCATAAAATACAATATAATACAATTACCATTATTCACGTATACCCGTTTTGTTACTCTCGCACTGAAGTACTCGCATATGTACCAATTTAATATTATATATAGCTTATTAAGTATATATATACAGGCATTTTACTGTATATTATAATATTTATATATAATAGGTATCATAGGTTATAGTATATACACAGCGGAATTGCGTTTTTTATGCATGTACGTATGTATACAGATTTAATATTCATTTCGGATCGATAAGAATATTATATATACGACGGGATATGTATCACGCGTTGCACGCAGCCCTTCACTGTTAATGTGTTGGGGTGACTATGAGTGTGCGTATATATATAATATTATATACTTTTCCTGGTGCGCTGAATCACGTGCCCTTGCCAACACACGACCGAGTGATGTTTAGTAACGATACCTACACGAGGGGGACGAATAAAAACAGTCGCTATAAGCCTGTAACCACCCTTCCTTAAAAAAAAAAAATAAGGGGCCAGGTGGTTCCGACTTACAATTACTATACATCATGTGGAGGATTTCGTATAATTTGTCGTATACTATACAGTGTTAAAAAAAAAGTCTTCGATAAAACGTACATAATAATAATATTATATAAGTGTAGAATATATAGATGTATAGTGACTATACGTATATGTACAATTCACGAATATTCGAAATCCTCATATAGGTGTTGTATACGTAGTACTAGTTACATTCGGCACGCGTCCGGGGTGAGTGTGTAATGTAATTAGTATTACATACGACTATACGAGTCGGGTCAGATCACTGCAGATTATTATAAACGCGTACACTGTGGTATACACATGATCATTGGTTTGTTGTTATTTAAATGTAAGATTCAAGTATTTATGAACATTATTTGTACTAATTAAAATTATATCTACATGCCAAAGTTTTTATGAAGTAGTATCGATTCTTTGTATTCTCGAATATGCATTTATTCAAATCGTACAGAATTTTTGAATTTGTTTGGTTTTTATGGCATTTAATAATAAAAATGGTACAAACCATTTTCGAGGTATGTATCGAAATCAAACTTTGATTGAGTATAGTTTTTATGGTGATAAATTTATAAGTAATATACTTGTTCAAGAGATAATATTATCTATTCTATTATCTAGCATCTAGCGTCCAGAGCTTGTCGACCTTTATTCACGATAAGCTTTCGGATGCTCAGCAGCTACCTTGCTTTCTCACTTGCCGATGTGTAACAATCCTTAGTTTTCTGTCGACGTATACCACCATCGTCTTTGAGCACATTATTATTATGTTGCTTCTCTTGGAGCGGTGGTCGACCACGTTTTAAGTAAAACTGCGGCTTGACGTCCTTTCGTTACTTCGTTCGCCGTCGTCAGAGTACACGCGTGTCAGTACCAACGACACATACGAACTCCTTTTCGTGACTTTTGAGTGGTTACCACGATCGTATCGTATAGTTTCTGTAGAAGTACACCTATGAGTATTGATGACGTTGGAGTATACCGTCGTGTCTGTAGGACTGTAGATCACATTATTAGGAAAACGAGAGTACGAAAATAAAAAAATAAAAACCCGTACGCAGATTTAATCCTTTAAATCAGTCTTCGTCGGGTTTACCCAGGGAAATCAAGTTGATCATACTGAAACGTATACTTTCAAACAATGACTGAGATTATAGCAGCTGACGCATTGTCAACCCCACAATCCACATAGTCTTACTCATGGGACACGAGTTAAGAAGTCCCACGCTTAAAGAAGTTACTCGAGTTACTTCCTCATAATAAATAAATTTTCCTATGAAAAAATAAGTAACTCAAGCTACTCTTTCAAATAACTTTTTTCCCCGTGAAAAAAAAAGTTGAGTTTATTCTTCATTATACAACTACTGTGGAAGTTTAAAAAACAAAAAAATGATGGTGATAATATTAAATTTAACCAAACAACATAGGTAAAAATTAAAATTTTTAACAAAACATTCAAAATATGATTATAATTTAACCTTATAATCGTTCTACTGAAGAATGATAAGATTCGAATTATTTCCCTTTTGATTGGGAAGAGTTAATATATCTTAGTCCGTGGTCTTTTTCCATGGGTCTACTCATTATCACGGAAACAACGATCTTGTGCATCATTGTATTTATTTAGTGTTATTATTATTTTCCTGGGCGTTCATCATAAATATTAAATTAATTAAAAATTATTGTTGTATAATATATTCAAAATGAGTGTATTAGTACTAAGCACTAAGTTTATTTTCTAAATTTTAGAATTGTGCTCGACTGTATTCTCTCTAATTTAGTATTGTCGCACGATAGTGATCTAAAGTTTTTATCGTTATTTTGTTACCCGTTCCCGTGTACAAAACGAATTATTTATCTGTGTTCAAACTTTTCAAAGTGTATATTTAACCGTTTAACCATCCTTGGCCATTTGCTCAATCCGCGGGAACCTGGTGGTACAATATTTGATGTCTTACGAAGTACAGAATACAAATATTAGCAGTTAATTTTATAAATTTGAGTACCTGTATTAAGAACGAGTTAAGAACCTACATAATATGGTTAAAGATTATATATCAAATATATGTAAATTGGTTACAAATAGAGTATAGATAATCACAAAATAACTAAGACAAAAAAAAGTAATTAACAACATTATTTTCATTAAAAATAATGTTCTAATACTATATTTAATATATTCAATTATTCAAATATTCTATGGATAAATTAACTATCATATTATATTAAAATTTATTTGGTATAATAAAACTTAAGAAATGATTACTTGTTTAAATTTCGATTTTTAACGTACCTATCAATATTTTAAGACATTCATTGCTTAATAGGTAAATAATAATTCATAATAAAATAAAATAAAAATAGAAGTCCTCATTTAAATAAAAGTTTGTGTTGTCACCCAGCAATTCGGGTAATTAAATCCATAATTATACTAATTAATAATTAAATTTCTATGAGCTAAAAAACATCAAAAATTAGAATTTAAATAAAGAACAAATGGAGATAAGCATGCTTGGTGAATCACCCTTTAGGTCCAGCTTTGTGCCGTGTGACATTACATGACTAGACAGTAGACACACGACACCGATTTTAACCACGTAGGTACTATATAAATTTGTTCAGCAATAAATACAATAAACGCGTGTAGTTTTTACACGTTCACTTAAGGATTTCGAATATTTCTTTTTTATATAATATATAATTTATCAAAGTCAGTTACTTAAATGGTACTTAATTTGGTGTCTCCGAAGTATTTTTTGTACACGTATTCTATATAAAACGTATATTTTTTTTTTATATGCATAAAAATACAAATATAACTAACTATTACTTTTATTTTGTACATCATAATTTCAATTAAAAGTTGAACTCTCGCCATTATTTAATGTTTATTTTAGCCAATATAGGTATATAGGTATACGATAAAAAAACCTATGACATAAAGTTTATATAATATATATTTAATATTTATTGAGTGAGTCAATATGTCTGAATGTGAAATATGTAAATTTCTTAAATAATGATTGAACCTTTGTTAACCCTGAATGTTAAGTCATTACATAGTGATATATACGTATATATAGGTATTGTAGACAGCCCAATTACCATACTACACTTAAGTATTCCATTATACTTACATTATAAACATAGATTATATTTTTTCATTAAACACGTAGATTGATAAATAGATAGCTGATGTTTGATAGGTATATATTATATTATATAAGATAATGTATTAAAATTAAATAAGGATAAGAGCTTCTATGTTTACATTCAAATTAATTAAATACAAAAATTGTGCCGAACGATTGTTATTGCGTATAAATTATTGTACGATAATAATTTAATAACTAGGTAATTAATATTTAAGCTTTACAAATGTATATTTTGCTTTAACATTGGGTACATTTACATAATATTTTGATACAAAATTTGCTTTATTTATGATTATATGGGTTTACTAATTTTAAGTAGGTTTATCTACTGTTATAAACTAAACTAAAATTAATATGTAAAATATACGTAAGATCATAAGAATTATAAAGGTATTGAAATTATAATTTATAGTATATAGGTATAAATTTAATCATCAAATTGTAGATAGTATTTTTTCTTTTAATTTATACATATAACGTATATAAAAGAATGAAATCATATTAAAAGAAAATTAAAACACTACAAAAGTGTTTAACTCAATTATAACAACAGACCTTACTCAACTTACTTCATACTACGTAAAACTGAATTTTAAGTGTAAAAAATAGTTATTAGACCAAGAATAATATATCTGTTAAATAATAGCAATAATGAGTGATTTTCGCAACGAATCAGTAAACTCAATTTAAAAAAATTCGCCGCTGCAAAATAATGATGTATAATCATATTATAATTATATTTTTTTAAATTTTAAATCGACAACTATCAATTGAGAAAAATATAACGCTAAGCACTCCTAAAAATATTTTAAAGATTTTGTTAGAGACAACGCTTTGTTTTTACAGAGTTATTTTCAAACTTTTTTTTGCAATTTTCTTATAAATTGACGTAGAATGTAAAAAATGACCTTTTTCAACTTCCATGTTACATTTCCAATCTTTAAAGGCATTACATAAAAAATATATACGCATCAATGTAACACTGCTATACCTCGATTCTGAGCTATCATAACAGTATAAAATAGACCATAAATCTGAAATTATTCAAAAGGAATTTAGAGGCTATTAACCAGTTTGGACAGAGCGTTAATTTATTAGCTACGGGGGAAACGTTCAAAATAGAATGTAATTAAATTTTTAAGTATTAATAAAAAAAGAAAAATCATGGGACTTTCGATTTGTACCACGTGAAAAGTAAATATCGTAGACTGTTGTTGTAGTGTAAGTTTTGTCGCAACAGTTTATTTAATTTCCTATTCGCCACCTCACTCGTAATGATAATTTGTTTTGCAAACCAATTATCATAATTCCTCCACTACACGGTAATTTCCGTTCTCGTTCCTAGGAAAACCGATTGCCCATAAAGACTTTCATCTAATATACTACTATTGTGGCAACCGTCTTGTGTAAAATAATGATACGTTGGTTATTTTCTGCGAGTGATAGAAGACGCAATATTAAACGATTTTAAAATCGTGTACCTAATAAATATTATATAGTTTTTGATGTAGTTATATGTAATACATGGACATAATAATTAATGAAACAGTACGCGTAGTCTTACTCGTGAACATAATGATCGTATGGCAATTAGCAACATAAAAATATTGGTGTCGACAGCCTGTTGTAATATTCAGCGAGTAAAAAAGTAATCATACCTGTTATATATTCCAACACACGCATTATAGACGTCGCAAATTGTTTAATCGAATAAATCAGATATTATTTGTCGTTCGCCGTACATATTACTAGTTTAGTCGACTACAGTTTTGTGAAACCAGCTAGCTGGTAACATTTTTATTCTATACAACCATTAAATATAATAATGATCGTAGTTTTCATTTTCTTGTTTTGAACCTACGTTTTTATTTTTTGTTTTTGAAATTATTATACTACTATTATTTGTCGATCTCTAAGAAGTTTTTTGTAGAACTGTAATAATTCGCGGTTATATAAATACAAAAAAATCACGTTTTTATTTAGGTCAATTTTTATTGAAGTATGATTTTTCTCATTATTAAATGATAAATTATTTGCATGTCATATCCGAGTAGTACTATATATTATTCTTTTATTAAAACGAGCCTATAATGATTTCCATTATTATTAATTGTAAACTTTGAAAGATTATTTTATATTAAAATATTAAGTTATTTAGTTATGTACTATAAATATCGACGCTTTTTTATTATATTTAATATTATTAACATATTTTGTATTTTAGTAATTAGATATGTTATGCTTTTATGCGACTGCAATACAAGCAAATAAATACCTATATAATGAGTTCATATATAATATAATTATATACCTACACATAAATATTATTATATTAAAGATTAAAAAAAATCTGTTAAGTTATAGAAAAAATGTTGTTAAATATTAAAATGTTCACCGAACACCTTCTTCGCCCTTGCCCATTACTCTTTATGACATAACACAGATCTTTCACAAAATAAAATAAAAAATTCAATAATGCATCTGTTAAACTCTAAATTTCAAGTATGTAAAATAATGGTAAATATATTTTGTGTAGGTAATATATAAAATGCATAGGCCTAAATTAATATTATAAGGATTGCACGTCCCATAAATATCCTGATAAAGGTAAGTGCTACCGTTGTTAGAAAGAAATATTTAATAACTGTACATATGGGATGCATGTAATTTCCACCACAAGTACCTTTTTTTTAGTGTAAACTCTTCTAGGAAAGAAAATCAGGTAAAAATATAAAATTAATACTTATAGTATACTACTATAAAAAAATTAATAATTTTCCACATTAAAAAAAAGTTATGCGTAACTAAAAAATGTATAAAACTTAAAAATAAAAAGTTAATTAAAAATATAAAATTAATAATCTAACAGTATAAATTTAATATAATATAATAATTTTACACAATCAATAGTTAGATATGTGTATTATGCTAAAAAATATATAAAACTTAAGAATAAAAATAATAATTGTCTGAACAAATCAATGATACAAATTGTTATGTGTATTACGTCAAATAATCCTAATAAATAATAATAATTATAAAATATGTAGGTGTGTTATATTAAACTAATATCAACTTTAGTAATTATTTTGACGTATATCATCGCAACGGATTTCGGAGTATTAAATGTAGGAAGGTCTCAACATTGGCAAAGTTTCCATATACCCATTACAAGATAATATACCCATTTTTAAGAAAATGAAACTGGTGGAGTTTACATCAGACCTTTTGATTATCTTTTTATCTAACCGGTATTGTGGTGGAGTTCACAATCGATCGTACATAATATGATGGGACCTAAAGTGTATACTACGTTTTTCTTATTATTTTGCTATCTTTGTTAAGCTTGTTTAATCTTTGTTCTTGTTGAATTTCTTTTTCTCGCTCTTAGTAAATTAATGGGTATTTATATATAGACAAAGTTATACGCTATCTTTTTCTAGCAATTTTTACTCTCGCACATCTCTTTCTGCTATTAGTCTATTACTTTATAGGTTTGTGTATCTATGATAACAAATAGCAATATGCGAAATGAATTTCGACAAGACCAAATTTTCCTTATACGAAATGTTATAAAACCTGCGGCGAGAGTGTGTTGAATTTACACCTTCATAGTTATAATTATAGAAAGGGGCGAATCTGCAACATTAGTCACAATACTAAATATTATCTATAATCTATATATATATATATTAACCGATACGAGAAATAAATAAAATCGTATATGTAAAATGATCACGGAAAAAAATATCGGTTATCAGTTTTTGCTGCAATTACTTGAAAAAAGTTAGGATAGCGACTTACTGAATGACATCATAATGACCGTTCGGATATCGTATGTAAAATATAATCTCAAATTCGAGTATCGGTGAAAAAATAGTATCGGATATTATTATAATTTATAATATTATGTTAGCAGTACAGTATTATACACGTGCTATATCGTATAATTATTGGCACTATTCACTCACCAATATTTACAATGCCGTGGTTGGTGAGCTCCCAGCACGAATGCAGCCTTAGCGCGGACAGGCTGTTGGACTGCCTGGACGAGAAGAATCCCAAGGCGGCGTCGGTGACGTGGTACGCTTGCAGCGTGAACTCGTTGAGGGCTGGCAGCATCTGAGCTACGGCGCCGACAGCGTCGTCGGCCACATTTATGCAATCGCTCAGGGTCAGCGACACGATTCTAGGCGTCAAGCATGCCCACAGGCCGGCCTCCGTGATCTCGTTGCATCCGACCAGCTCCAGTTGCCAAACACCCTGTACGATTAATAATATTATCGTTATTACGAAAGTCTGACGACAGCCATCGTGTGTTCGGTAGACTAATCGGTAGAATAATATAATATAATACGTATTATTACACGCGCGGGATTTACTACACGCAGCTGAACGACTTTCGTCTATATTATGTATTCGATCGGTATCATTGTTTCGATTGTTTCGTATATATAGGACAGGAGTGGCATACCAGCGGCACATTTGATATAGGTATACGTTTTTTATATGATGTACGCCTTGTATAACCTGACTTTGCTCGGGTAAAAATAAACGACCATATCAAATATATCATTATAATACTATATATCAATACGTACGTGTATATCTCAATTTTAATGTATCTCAGTTCATGGGAAAATCGTCATCGATGACGTCGCTTTGTAAACTAATTCTCCGGCATGAGTTTGTGGTAGGCTGGTTATATTATATAGTATTTGGTACATTTTCGTACGTAATTCAAACTACTCTCCAAAGTTTTCTGACATCTTCAATGACAAAATATTTGAAATTTACGACAATATTAGTCGAGTAATTTTAAAATTACTTATAGGTTACAAACATACGGATATTACCTTTTGATGTACATCGAACAATAAACAAATAATCATACACTGTTTTCTCATATAGCATGATTGTAGGGTGGTCAATTTTTACCACATTTATTTTAAAATTAGTTTTTTGCATGATGTAGTCAATTGCAATTATAAGTATATATATATTACATGTAAATAAAAAATTATTCGATTTTCGTGAGCCTAAACAAAATCTGTCTGTTAATCACACTAGGTAGCAACTTATAGATGTTAAAAAACAAAGCAAAAGAACATGTCACGAGTTATCAAGGAACATTTTGTGCAAAATTCAGTGCCAATTGATTCAGTAGTTTTCAAGTCTATAGCCCCATTCAAACGTATATTCATGTAATCATGTATAGAAGAAGATTAACCACGCGTATAATAGACATGCAGTTATATTGGTTATTACTTTCTACGATAAAACAAAAATTAGTCGTAATCAATGGTATGTGTTCTCGCATTGATGTGATAAAAGTTTAAAATTCTCCCTTTTATGTAATGCCGAAATATTAACGGTTTTGTCGGAATAACGATATACTATTGTACTGGGAAAATTCGAGTAGGTACCTACATCATCTGCATGTTATAATAAGCAGGATTTAAGCGACAAGCCCACGACGTGACTTGATACTTCCCGCGTGTCATCGTCTGCGCCTACAGATTTCTTGAAACAAACGCGTTTAAATAGAAAATCTTTTACTACCTACACATTTATTAATCAAATGCCAAAGGAATAGAGTAGGTAGTGTTGTACAACTAATGAAAATCTTCGATGTTATATTTATAGTCATGACGTCTATTGTAACGAGCTTTAACATTTTTCTAATTAAAATATTGTTAACGTGTGTAATTTCACTTGAAATTTTCTGAAAATATAATATATAAGAATTTTTTTCGTAATAATTTATTGCACTATAATTTTCCTTACGACAGCTGCATGCGCACACGTTGTGAAGTCATTCAAAAAATTATACGATCAGTTACGCGTTAATCTACTCTACAGGTTTTCTGATTTTAGCCAATGAAAACACTATTATACAACTGTCTCATTAACTACAAAGGTCATTGTTAATTGGCATTGTTATACGGTTCATTTATCGTTCACAATATTTTGAATAAATACACGAATATAGCACGAGTCGTGTATAATCACTATTTGTATTTGGTCAGGATTTTGTACACATTTTGGAAATGGGCATACAAATTCGTACTAATTCCATATTAATATTAGCAAAAAAAAAAAAAAAAATTATGAAAATATTATGTAGGTGCTGGGGTAACGAACATCTATTTTACTGACTCGATTGAATTCATAAAAACGCGTAACTTGCAGCCTGTACACAGAATATAATATACATGTGCCATGTGCATTAACTAAATATTATAATTTATAATAGAACTTGAATTAATTGTATTATTATAATATTGGGTTAATATTAATTGGTACCTAATTGGTCGCATTATTTATGTTTATATTTACACATGTGTAATGTGTAATACTGCGTAGCGTGTCCTGCAAAACGTATAAAATGTTTAAAGTAATGATGCGCGGGTGACGTATATTAACTTAAAACAACGTAGCAACTGTGAATTAATGTCCATAAAAGGACATGGTTATTATATAGGATGTTAAAATGTTAAATAAATATACGAATAACGACCGACCAAACGTCCAAAAGGGTCCAAATCGCCGTGTTAAGTGATACAATATATTTAAGTATACGTATAGGTATTACTAATTCGACGGACGTAAACGCTGCAGCAAAGCGTTAGGATTTATAGTTCAACGACTTTAAATATTATTCCGTGTAAGCGCATTAAATATTAATTGAATATGTTGACTCAACTGAAATTTATGGCCATGTAAATTATATAATGTACCTATTATATCGGATAATATATAAATTGGAACGCTGCACGAAACGATATTTTGATTATAATATAGTATTTATTTATATATATATATTATATAAAATATTAGTACATACCGTGTATGTGGTATAGTGCTATATATACTAGGAAAATTGCATGGGATACAAAACATATTTAAATTATTTAATCGTATAAAATATTATATTTAGTGATCGATACACATGTAGATGTCTATCGGTTATCCGTCATATATTATGTTAGAGTACTTATATATACATTACACACACACACACACACACACACACACACACTCACATATACTCCAAAAATATACATACTACATACATAACGTATATTATTATCTAAAAATCCTCAATGGACGCGTAAACGCAAATCTATACTAGAATTATCGTGAGGGAAATTTTTATACATTGTTTTGAAACTTTTTCATTACATAAATGACACATTATAGCTATAGGAACGTCGTTTTATAGGTTATTTATCTCTATAGGGCTAAATAATTTTGAATGTAACTATAATGTTTTAAATGTGTTATCCCGTCCATTAAAAATTTTTTTTTATCGTTTAAAAATAAAATGTTATTTTAATTTATTTATTAATGATAATATGCATTTTAAATTCTTTATTCCATATCAGAATATTTTTTAGAGTACTTAAAAAGTAGTCAACGAATGATGATAGAATATAATATATACTATATTATATAGTACGCACAAGTATAATAAAAAATATAATCATGACGTTTAAATTTGAAATAGCAGAGCTTTGCACCTGAATTAATCTCAACGCCCATAAAAGCACTTAACAATATGAATACTAAAAACGGCTAAAATCCATATTATAACTAGAAAGATTTTTTTGTTGAACACCCGAATAATTCGAAATTTGAAATTTGAGTAAAACGTTCGGGTTAACCCGAAAGCTTTAGATTTTTTACTATTAAACTTTTGTATGGTAATGTGATCTGTATTTGTGTTTGGTATGTACATTTTTTTTTAATTTAATTATTATTCACAGGTATAAATTTATAACATATGTTTTGTAAACTGTTTTTGGTCGACAACTATTGAAATATCCAATTGAACAATAATCATATCTATTTAGCAATTGTAATAAATTTTGTATTTTCTATAAATTAAAATAATATTTTAATATTTAATATCATAATATAGGGCTGTGAATTTGAAGGAAAGTGCAATTTCTTTTGGTGGTTGTGAAACATAGCTTTGTAAATATATAATTTGAATTATGTAAGAACAAATCAATTTATGAACATTTTATTTTGCATTTTTTATCTTTAATATTTTGGCTAATTTTTCTGCCTTTTTAGGTCATATTTTGCTTTTTTAGTTCATGATTTCATATTTTTAATTAAATTCCATTAATTAACATCTTTGAAAATCTTTTAAAAAATGTTTCAGGTAAAAAGCATTATTAAAGAATCAATAAATTTTAAAATCAAAATTAAAATTAAATCAACTTTTTATTAAATAAATACATTTTTATGCATATAATATACTAATATTAATATAAAAATTAAATTAAAAACCATTTTAAGTGCATTTTGTTCTATAATTTTTGAAATTTTAAATACATTTTTTGCATTTTAAGTGCATTTTATATTGAAGTTTTTAACATTTTAAATGCATTTTTAAGGTTTTTTAGTACATTAAGTTCATAGCCCTAGTCATAAATGTAAACTAAATGGTTAATAGTTTTTAAATTAAATTTCTCTTAGAATTTTTAAATTCCATCTTGATTTGAATAATATAGGTAGTTTATTATCTAATAATAATATTACCCAAAATACATCTGGTGCCCACTATCCGAATAAATAATTAGGGTATAAATCCTTGTAATATAATCTATAATAATACTCTCGCTTCAAAATAAATAACAACATTTATTGATCACAAACAACACCCGTCGAATAACAAGTTGTATCCCAGGCAGTCACGCGTATCCGTAATACATATATATAGTTTCAATATTACTGCAGTGAACGACAATGATGTAAATCGTTTAACTGGATATTTGTCTCAGAAGTGCGATTTCGGTTTGTTTGTGTTTTTGTTGTTGTTGTCACGAGATTTGCACAGGATGTATATGGATTTAAGGAATTTGTTTCAGCAATATATGTGACATAGCAATAAGAATTCGCTTAGGAATACATTGGACTTGAAGGGTTTCATTCGGTAAATTCCATTCTGTCGTATTTTAGAATAATAATGCATTCCTTGATTTTCCCTCAATCCGTTTTATATGAATGTGGTTGTAAAGTGGGCTTAATTTTGCACAGAAGTGGACTGATTAGTAATAACGGTATATATTAGTGAAAAATAGTGAAAACTATATTAACAAAATATTAAATAACGATTAGTAGTTTCGCGTTATTTTATAGTACTTATAGGTATGTTGAATACTAATTTATTTTGATCAAGTTTTATGACACGATGCTTTTACAGTTTTACTACAATAGTATATACCTAGTACTATAAATTATCAATATACTCTTGATCTGAATGATCTGGTAAATAATAACTGTGACGTTGTATTCTAAGATTTATTTTTTTGATTTTTAGTTGATATAAAACATAATCGATTAGTCGTAATAAATAGTATGTATAATTGTAACACAACTGATATGATAATAAATTAGTTATTAAAACTATAGATGACATAAATGTATAAATTTATATCTCAAACAATTTTTTTTTTTTTGAACATTGTTTCCAGTATTTAACATTTTTTACGATTGATGATTGAGGTTTTATTACTGAATAGTCTCTTCATTATTATTCATGCACCGTGCTTAATTTTCTCATTAATGTTATCAAATATTGTTTGTAATGCAAATGATTATTATTAGCGTTCTGATAAGTTTTTGATTTTTATTAACAGTGTTTTGGATGATTTGAACATTATTATTACTTTACTTATTATTTTTTCTCCGATAAGATCTTGGGCCATGAATTATCTCTTAACAACTCATAATCATGCCTCTTCAAGAAATGTCTTAGGTACTATATTTCCTTTTTATTTTTATAGTCAAGTTCACTTAAATCGTATGAAAATATTTATATAATTTATCTACAGAACCTTTAATATAGACATTGCTTGAATATAATATATTAATGTACAAATTATAATATTATCCAAATTTAAATTTTATTGTTTTAAACTTAATTAAGCCAAAAACAGTATAATTTTAAATAATACAATATTGACATACTATTTATACATTATCCATACAGCCATACAAGCAATATTGATATTAGCTACAAGCCACATAGGTAGGTAATTAATTACACCTCGCATTTTTTTTTTGTCATTTATTTCAAATGTTGTATATTTTTGTTATATTTAGAGCAGTACTAATCATTAGGCATTAATCCAGGTATTCGAAGAGATACGCTTGATCTAACACACTGAGTTAGATCACGTGTACGAACACGCTTACACACCTAATACCGAGTGCATGAACTGAGTGTCATAGTCAACAACTTGGCTTCATATAAAAATAGGGACATGGACTGAAAGGCGAGTGGTTTTGTAATGTAGGTACACAATTTGCCACAGTAAGATGAATTATACACACTTGTATTGTATTATGTTCAATGTCCATATACGTATAGCTGTAGTCGACAGATCTGGCCGAATAGTATACGAAATTGTTGAGTTTTGAAGCCGTGTTTTTCGAGAGAACTCATCGCCATTGCCAAAATAAGTATACGTGTATATATATATTATTTAATCTATGAAATGCGCTTACGGATAATTAAATTTATTGGCATCGTTCGAACACGCGATTTGCGCGCGCGCGTGCCAACCATCTAATGTCGCCGGCGCCCAACCCTCAAGGCAGGGATGATATATAGTAAGACTGCTGCAATGAGAGAAACGGGTAGACGACGGCACACTGGCTTGCACCATGTAAATATATATTGTACATTATCGTATACTGCAGCTGACTAAATAATGGACCTTTGTACAAAGGGCGAGACGTTGGAAAAATATATACATATGCGTGCATAATAGTAATAATAATATACTTATTTATATGCTCATATACTGTGCACACCGCACACTAGCAAGACGACGGCGACGCCAGAAAAGGTCTGCACGTAGTTAATGGTATTGACTAAAGGAGAGCTTTTGGTAGTCATCCACTATTATATACTATAATAGCTATATTATACTAGCTATATAGTTTTATTTCTACAGAATAACTGAGTATTATGAGTATTAATATTTGAGTATTATCGGCTAGTTTTTATCGCTTATCCTATGATATTATTTATAAATATATACCTATAAAATGTACGGTATCCGTATCGGTTGGCTGTTGGTTCAAACATAAACTATTTAATAGCTAACAGCTAGTATAAGTATGAATTATTGCCGATTGCTATAAATTAGTTTGTAATTAAAACAGAATAACAGTATAAATACTTAAGTATATATTAACGAAACTTACATAGTTACATACGTTATTATAGGTACCTACTAATAAACCATCATCAAAGAGTTCTATAAGTAAAAAGTAAACTCCTACAAATTACTATGCGTATTTATGTAATAATACTGCAATGTTAAAAGTTACGGTCTTAATAAAACCATAAGCTCAGAACTCAGAGTCATATATATATATGAAGTACAGCAATATCATATACCACATATGCGTTAAGTTGTTGTTTTTATTTTGTATTTATAATGCTACTACCAAATCAAAATATATACATATTATTTGTTTTAAAGTGTATTATACCTTCAATTTAAATTGGCATATGCTATAAACTGTAGTATGTATATATAGGTAATTAAAGAAATATATTAAATAAATTATCTACAACTTACTCGACGTAGATTTGTCTAAATAAGTAAGAAAACACATTTAGCGTTTCAGCTTTACCTTAATAATTAAATGCCATACTCGTTCATGGTTTGCTCTAGAGTATAATATACATGTATTATATACAAGTAGATTTAAATAATTTTACCAAACATTTGAAAAATATTAGTAGACTTAGAATTTCAGATTATAAACAAGTAACAACTTTGGCTGATCAATGATAAGTGATATTGAAGACTGAGAAATAGGACTGTATCAGCTATTTCAGTTAGTATAAATTGATATATGACCTAATCCCAGACAATTGTAAAACAATTATAACATTAAAATCAATTAAATTAATAATATAATTAAGAAGTATTTACATTTTTATTCTTAGTAAGCGATTATCAAACATTATTTCATACAAAAAAATTTGCAGAAGAATGTTATTATAAATTTTCCAATGAAAAAACATGAATTCTTTAATCGTTACTATTTATTTAATAGTCTAACTAGTCTAAGTACTGAGTGACAAGTAATAAAGTATATAATCTATACGGGAATGAAAATGAAAAATATATATTATTACTTGGTCATCACGATTCACGATACATACCACTAATACCTAAGACCTAAGTAATCACCTCGATAATATTAATAAACTAAATGTATTGGATATCTACATCATCAATCAATTGTTCTAAATAATCACTAGTACGGTCTGCAAACATTATATAATTAGTGGATTTTAGGTTTATTATATTGTAAGGTCATTAGATATTTAGATCAATTGTATTACGCAGCCCAAAAGTAAACTTGATAATCGAGTTCAATACTAATACAATTATATATTAGATATCCCCACAGTTGTACCGTTTAGATTTAGAATGACCAACGCCCAATGGTTTGAATCATAATTTTTTTTAAATAATACAATACATCTAAAAAAATGTTTAACTTAATTAATATTGTATAGTCGTCTTTATCTATATTTGATAAGAAATGTGGATTTATATTAGTTTAAAATAAATAAATAAATTTTAAGTTACCATGTCTATAAAAACAGAAACCAATATATAGATAATAAATAATAATATATCAATACAAAGCAAACGCATGGTTTGTTCGTCATCGATTTCCGCTTTACGGGGACTATAATAACAATAACTATATTATTATAGTACTTAGCTAGGGTCTAGCTGCTAGACCTTTTAGGTTAGTATAGTTATTATCTGGGCAGTAACAATAGCTACAATACGACTGTTTGTTTCGTGATGGTTTTTGATCTGATTTCCAATTATTATTTTAGACTAGGATACATTGTCGAATATCTAAGATCTACAGGATGCTGATTTATGTCTGATGTGTATAGTATACTTTTTTCTACCTTTATATCGGCGTTTAAATAAATCACTTATAGAGATACTTATTGAGTATATTTTTTCATACAATAAATAGTTATTTTTGATTAGAATATATAATTTATCAAGCATGTATTTAAATTCTAGTCAATAATAATTCAGGTGAGGAGAGGGGAAATATACCCACCACTAATTCTAGTCCCTCGCAAGTAATTGATGTTAACTTTTTTATTCACTAGCTATTACGAATATTGCTACTATAAACTCATCCGTGACAAAATAAATCGTTTATTTAAATATGTACTACGTTTATAACATATTATCATGAATTATGATAATACATGTACTATTTACAATATACGTTTTCGCATTTCTATCATCATATATTATACGCGGTGACAGCTCGAATGAATAAGGCCCCATATATGACTGTAATACTAACAATCTTTTTTTTCATAGGTAAAAATAAATTTTTTCCTATAATGACCAACCGTCGGTAGAAACTAATCCAACCCTAGGACTGAATGAATTTTTCCATCATATCAATTCTTGTCTATAACTTTTTTTTTAGCAATACAATAAATATTATCTAAATAAATCAAGTTATAGATTCATTGCGAATTGACCACAATAAAAGGTAGAATATGCACTATCTACGACGTATCTCGTATGTATATTCTAATATTGTATTATTAAATTTTATTACATGCATGTATTAAACTTGGCAAGCACGATTTCGAACTTTGGTAGATCAAATTATTGAATACATAAATTCATTTTTTCGAAGGTCGTTGAAATTAAAAAAAATATAGATGAAATGTTTATTATAATTTTAAAATTGTGTATATTTTACAAGAATATAGAGAATATAACTTAAGTTTTAAGCACGGTTAAGGCATTCAATTATTCAACAGAGTATATGTGAATTTAAATAAAAATAAACATACTTAAAATGTATACATTATAATACCATTATAATATTATATAGAAGTTGTATATTTCATTTTCGTTTACTTAAAAAATATTTAAATATAGAACGAATGTAATATATTTCTCCATATTGCAAGACAGTTTATTATGTGTATATATAGGTACCACACACAAAAAACGGCTCTGGTAACTGGTAAGTATGGATATATATAGTATATTATAGTACATGTATTATGTATATATGTGTTTTCTATTCTCATTAAAATATTTAAAAGCCTGACGTAGGTTTATAGGTATATCGTATATTATTTTATAAACCCATTTGTAAAATGCCACACGCGTACCATTACGGTGTAGTATGTATATTATATAATAACACGTGTAGCTATATATAATATTATTAAGCTATTCTAAACAGTTCTGTTATACGAATTACGAGTGCTGTCCGAAATAAATGTAGCACACACAAACATATTAAAACATTTAGTCATGTATACTTGAATGAAAGACTTAAAGACAAATAATATATATTAATCAAATGGATTAAAATATATAGGGTGATTCAGAATCGTAGTTTGATAACCTACTGCGACAATTAAGTAACTGTCCATAGTAAGTTGTAGGTACTCCTATTAATATTAATTAAGGCGTTTACACAATAAAAACTTTCAGCGTGCCGTGAGATATCATTATTCATTTATCGAATTGTGAACGCGTGTGTGTCTCGAATGCCAACACCTCGCTGCGAGATTTAATATTATGTACCTATACGAAATCGATATTCTATTCGTGGCGAGTATATACGAAAAATCTTACGTCGTCGTTATTACAAATCACGCAGAAAATAACGGTTCGTGACTTCGGTATAGCACATAATATAATGTAATAATATATACATGTCGTAGTGTCGTACACACTCACTTTACCTATGTAATTTATGTATAGGTACTTCTCTCGACCGGTGGACCACGGTGAACCTCTTCAGGTGTCTGAACGAAAACCACCGAAACACTTTTAACACTGAACAAAAAAAAAAAAAATACTTTTGTCCGTATAGGCATTAATAATAAAAAATAAAAAATAAATCGATTTGGCAACCATACCGCATACAAGTATTCGTGAGTGACAGTTTACTAAGTGTCGTCCGTCAACACGGTAGCAAACACGCGCTCGTGGAAAAGTCAAGTGCAAGGAGTTAATTGGACGTTTCCAAGCACCCTATATATTACAAAACGCGTCGTGTTTAGAACGGTATTTTGATAATAATAACAATAATATTATTGTTATTATTTAGTGTTTACTATTGTCCAAGCATGTCCCCGCGTAATGCAGATGACCCGCATGTACAGGATATACGGGGTAACCTTGGATAACAATTTAATAATATATTTTCGGGCATTTATTGTAAAAAGCAGACGCGCATAAACGATAGGTTTTTTTATGAAGCGTTACCCGTGGTCGGCGGTCCACCTGTAAGGATCGTTACTGCCCGTCGAATATGAATATACGATACACCCGAAAATGATTGGGGCTTGGGTGCGTCTAGACATGAATGGCCGTAAAAAACTAAAATTTTAGTAAAATCACGTATCGTCAATGAAATTGAAAGTGGACGAGTAAAGGGCGTACCAAAATTTTTCTATCGAAATATATCAGTCAATATCAAAACGTCACACTTTTTTTGCTGTTCCTGAAAAATTTGATAAAAGTGACTTATGAGATTTTCGTCCGTTGCCGTAATTACGATCGTAATAGCAGTAGTATTACTAGTATTATCTTCTTTCGGTAAAAATAGCGGCAAGTTATCAAATATTGATGTGCATCAGCCGTGTAGAAATAGTAATCGATTAATCGAGAACAAGCATATTATGTGTATTGTGTTCACACACGTGCATCATTAAAAACTTGAGGCGCTAATATAGTACGATAAAAGTAAGAGCTTTTAACTTTTCGACTTACACAACCCTCTCCTCAATTCCCATACTTATGTGCATCCGTTTTGATAATTTAAAACTCTTCTGTTCTAGTACACTATGTACGAGTGTCGGAATGTATAGTATAATATATTAATATTTTATACAGCTATATTTTCTAAATACCAGCATATAACGTTTATTGATACGTATTAATAAAATATATAAAGAGTGAAAATTAATAATATATCACAGGAATAATAATAGTTATTATTATAATTAAATTAATCACTACAAAAGTGCATACGGTATATAATTTAATACGGGCTGATTAAAAAGTCGTATTACGAAAAAAAACTAGTGTGTATTTTTCATTTAAACATGATGATAGTAATGTTGTATTTTATCCCCCACAGTGTTTGTAC
Source organism: Rhopalosiphum maidis (assembly GCF_003676215.2). NCBI lineage: Eukaryota > Metazoa > Arthropoda > Insecta > Hemiptera > Aphididae > Rhopalosiphum > Rhopalosiphum maidis. The sequence goes on from NC_040878.1 coordinate 54,835,000, forward strand.
CCCAGCAACATATATTTCTGATTCCTCGCACGTCGAGCACGTGTACAACTGTCGTTTAGTGACGGTTGATTCAATTAACCATGGTACACTACACTACAATATGTATAACTTACAGCCTACAGGGCTGGCCGATTTCCCCGTACAACTATGACGTTAAAAACATCACAAGTTCCGCATACCTTATACCTATATTATAATAAAAACGCCATTTAGACTAAAATGTGAGCTTGGTCGACGTCACGCGACCGAATTTTATTAATTAAAAAAATTTTAAACGACCAATTCCCATTAGAAAAACAAAGGTTACACTTAAAAACCAGCCGCGAGACTGTGTGTGCGTTGTACACATGTACAATCACCATAAAATTAGCAGTCGGTAGCAGCCACCAAAGATAAAATAATGATCATTGTCACACTTCCTTGTAGCTATATTGATCGCGCTCTCGGAGACCATCGATGATATTCGAACATAATAATATCACTGAATTGCATAATATATAATATTATCATTATTATAATTCCAGACGTGACTGTTGTATCTATTTCGTTTCAAAAATTCGAACAAACTATATTTGTTTTTACAATAACGAATACGATTTATTTAGGCTGCAAAAGCAAAAATTTATAAAATGTTTAAAGTATAAACATTCATAGCTTAATTATACAACGTTATTCCACGCAAAAAATAATAATTTTATAATTATATATAAATAATAATTGTGCTTTTAAAATAATTGATCGAAAAATATATATTTTCCGAGAACTGTGAGATAGTTTTTTAATGTATTCGTAATGACGTGTCGCGTGTAATATATATCTAATTAATTATACTGAAAACATTTATTCGATAAGCAGTATGCATTGAGTATTGTACTTAATATAAGGTAAACTCAATATTTTTCTTTTTAATCTAAAACTATATGGTTAAATATTGAAATGAAACATAATATAATAAATAAAATATAAAAGCACTGTTTAAAATATGCTTTCAAAATAGTTATAAAAGAATGAAAGACTATACTTATTCAAGCATACTTTTTTTAAACGTTTTTACTTTTTAAATAATAAGAATTTAGAAACCGGTATTTTATGTATAATTAAACTTAAATTGCATTGAAAATGAAGTATAAGATTAAAATATTAAAATGTCGGTCAACACATTTTTATAATTTATTGGTGTCTGATGGTTTTTCTGGTTATTTAAAATGCATAAGGTGTGTTATGGCACGGGTGCCAAAATGGAACTGAAAAACATTTCTCCGACTGACGCAAGTTCCAGCTACGTTATATTTTCACCTTACGGCGTATCTGATATTCGAGAACAATATAATATATAATATGGATTTTTTTTTCTATCATTTCTGTGCACTCACGTGTAAATTCATGAAACCAGCACAGTTAAAAGTTTTGAAATTTGGTGCACGCTTGACCCACATGGAACGCAACTTTGTATCAGTGTAAAAAATGAAGGAACTTTAACAGCACAAATAAAATAAAAAAAGTTTACCTACTTACGATTTTAATTTAAAACATTTAAGTACTTAAAACATTTAAACGGTGTATATAGAAACAATAAACATATACTTATTCAACTTTAAAATTTTATCAAAATATATATTGATGTATGTAGGAGTTGTTGTAGTTAAATATTTGAAATATAGTTAATATAGTTCATATAAGATTTAACCATTATGTGTTATGAATTTACCAAAAAAATAATAATAATTTGAAGAATATCATAAATTTAGTAACACAGGTACCTATTTTATAATTATAATTATTATTTTTAATTATATATAGTGATTTATAAAAATATAAAAAAATAGAATAATATATTGCAATATTTGATCAGCTAGAGCTTTGGTTGTATATGCTTCTATAAATATAATAACTGAATTATTTTTATTGTTGAATTAAAGTTTGTAAAAAGTTAATACTTGTGGGAAAAGAATGGAAGATTAAATAATCTACAAATTCTTTGATTTAACTTCAACGAACATAAATCATATACGTGATTGTTATAGCCGTTATTATAGGTTAGGCTATTCGCACAATATATTCAGTCGAGATACACAGCTATTGTTCTGCAGAGTTAAAATAAATATCAATTAATATGCATGAAATAATTATATAAAACGAAAACAATATCTTTCAGAAAAATGAATAAATTTCTGTTTTAATTAAAAAGACATGCCGATTTAGCCCTTGTAATAACAGGAAATTATAAAACATAACCCTATCCCGAGTAAACGGATCGGTATAGGAAACCAGCTCTTCATCATATACCTATCCGGTCTACATAATAAAGTATACTACATAAATAATTGGAATAAAATAAAAATTATTTCTGCCGCCACCGTTTTTATGTAGGCACAAATAATTTAAGTTGATATATATATATATAACGTTTCAATCTGTTTTTGTTGCTTTTTTAACGGGTTAATAGAAAACTGGTGACAAGTATATAACTGATTAGAGTTTGTTAGGATTAAGACACACATTTTTTAGTTCATCTTTTTCTACAGCTTCATCCTTTAACGTATATAATAACAACCTTTAAACGACCTGAACGGTCCATCTTCCATCATCAGCAACTGACAACGAATAAAATGCTACACGTCTACACAGCAATATATATAGGCATATAACTGGTAATGCTGGTATATATTCACGTATATTATTATATGTAATATATAATTGATTGGAGTGCTCTTTAAGCGCGTGTATACATTGAATATATTAAAATGTTATTAACGATATTAATTCGATAAATCTGTGTATTGTATAAATGCGTCCAAGCCGTTTAAGCCGTTAAAGGTGCTGGTAAATTGTTTGCGAATTCTTTATTATATATATTATAAATTATAATACATGAATCGGTGGCTGTCATGCTGACAATACGTTTTAAATATGCTATTAAAAATGCCTGTGCATAAAACATATTATAGAAATGTGCACAGCAATATGTTATGATCAAATTTAATAAAATATTAAAATATTATACAGGTAGGAATTGTAGAATTCATTCTGTTATCGTAAAAATTATTTTCCAACATAATTTAAGTAAATGTAAAAAAAAGTAAGCCAAACAAACTTTTTTTTTGAAAATGTTATATTTTTTGCATCCCAAAAAATGTCACACGATACAATAGAGTCATGTCAATACTTGTATCGCAGTGAACTGGAAATTAAACTATGTCAATCGTAGCTGGTACCTAAGTGAGTGACAACTTACACGAGTATCTATACTGTTATAATATCTGCGTGCCGTTACTTCGTGCCTTCAACCCTAGCAAGTCAAGAACCATCATTAGGCACCGGAAGGCTATGAATCATAAAGCATGACAAAAAAATGTGTTCGCTTTTTTATGATAAAAGACTATTTTTTAACCGACAAATAAAATAATGTAATCAACATTTTAAATTCCAATATTTATTGTAGGTTTTAATAAGATATAAGATTTTTTTTAAATTTTGACTGAATGTATGTATGTATTTATTTTTAATTTAGATAATTGGAAATTTAAAAAACAATTAAATATCCTATCTATAAAAGCATTTTCTTTTAAATATAGTTCCATGAATTTCTAAGCTAAAGTGACGATTTTTACTTGATAACATGAGTCACAATAAAATATAAGTTAATAACAACTAAATTTGATTATAGAAATGGTTAGGAATTTCACTATAATATAAACCTTTTGAAATTTAATTAGATAAATAATGCTTTGATGTTAGAACTCTTAGCGTTTAAATTTTTCATACTTTAAAATTGACAGTAAGTTTAAGAAACTGAGTGCACAATTGGTCAGGATGTAGCTTAATATGATTAAAATAGGTAAATCGAATAACTTTTGATGGTGATGTGTGTACATACTGTATAATGTATAACCATAAGTCCATAAATATAGATTATACTACATTATAGATGTTCCGGAAGACGATTTAAAGAACCTTAAATGTCCATCTATAGTTTTATCGCATAGGGATGTAATTGTAATTATATATTTTAATATATATTTGTATTTTATATATTAATTAAAACTAATTTTATACATTTTATTTTATGTTGGACGTTTTTATTATTGTATTTACGTAAATGGAAATAAAGACATTTTATATAAAATTGCACTAAATTTAAAATTACAAGAGTATACTATATGGGTTTTATGTTAAAATATATTATTATAATTTGCATAATTATATTAATACATTAAACGTGATGTATGATAAATAATTATGTATTTATAGTTAATAGAGCTGTAATAAACAGCTATAATTTAACTATCAGGAGCTTACATTTTTTTATTAATTACCTTATACCCATGTCCCTTATGACCATGTATCATAGTATTTTAAGCGATTAAACATTGATACAATTGTATAATACTAATTATTATGTATATTATTTTCTATACGGGTATAAAATACATAGAACGAAATTACATATACATATTATACTATATTATAGTGAAATCTAAAAGTTTTACGAACTATCTGATACATTTTATGAATTTATGGTACTTTAATACTTAACTGTCTTTCCTCGTGTTATATGCCATCAACAAGACATATTTTTATACACAATTTGGTGAATAATATACTTGAACGGTTATATTACACGCGTCTAAAATTTTGTGTAATTCTATTGTAGTAAAATGTTTATTACATGTCATCGGACATAAGACATACCCAAATATAATTTTTAACGTTTATTCATTTCATGTTCTGTATTATTAGATATTTAGATTGATTCAGGAAATGTAAATACTTAATTAAGAAAGTATAAGCTATGTTTACAATATATTTGAAAGCATTTGCTATAATGTAATACATTAAAAATCGGAATTGAAATGTAAAAAACGAAAAACATTGTATGACGATAGTAGCAAAAATAGTAGCAACAATAATTGTGCTACATAAAATTTACAAATGAACAATAAAAACACTAATCGTAGTATCAAATAATAGTAAACCATGATAATTTTATTGTTGTATTGTTTTGCGGTGTGAAGGTCAGTTTCGGCGGGATGCGGTCTCGAAAGTACACTATATAATCGTTATCTCAATGTCCATATCATATTTACAAAACTATGGTACATTGGCACGGCAGACTGTTTGTATTATAATAAAGTAATAATACCTTTTTATTTATTTTTATTATAGCAGTACTTTGATGTGTAGAAATACAATTAATACGTTACTTAGGACAGAAGCTATCACTGTCTTTATTATAGGTATAGATTACAGTCTTATTATAACATATTATAATGGTCAACTTAAACATTGTATGGCAATATTTATTATACTTAGGTCGTTGTTCAAAATACAATTATTCTAGAAATTTAGCATATTATTTTGGTCAACAAGAATAGTATTGGTATACCTATTATTATTACTTGAAGCAACAACATAATTTGATATAAAAAAACTTGTGCCTCGTACATTATAATATGCATATGACTACTCGTACTAGTATAGTAGATAAAATTGAATGTGGGCAAAAGTTATAAATTAAGAAATGATGTAACGGACTCTGCTATTGTAAGCTAATGCCAATACAATGAAATATTATAAGGGTGTATTGTAATAAATTAGGCTGGTACAGTTATATATACTACATATTACAAATATCACAGTGATATAAGCAGTGAAGTAAAATGAAAACTAAATTGACATAAGCCCAATGAATGAATAACATATGAACCGGGAAGTGACATAAAGTGCATGCCTCAGCCCTCAACATATGCTTCAAAGTTCAAATGTACTCTCTATCTAAACGTTAAATAATATGAAGAGAGATCGCGGTGGGCTCAAAGATTCGGACTTGCAGATCAGTTGACTTAATCTATATTAATTTGAAATCAACTGAAGTAATTCCTTCTAAAATACTTATGTGTGTTTGAATTTTGACACGTGAAATACTGATATACACGTACATTGTATACTATTTAATTTATGCGAGCCGCGAAGAATCTTTGTACCTTAATTTAATGAAATATTCTCAAATTCTACCTGATACTTGAGAGACGCGTAACAATTGGTTTGAAATTGATATTTTAAAAATCATGGACCGGATCTCCTTCCCCTTTCGTAACGATCCGCAACATTATTGAGGAAAATGATATTGCGCACAGGACACAATACATACAATAAGCACAACCGATTGATCGGTTGCGGCGTGCTAAAATATAACAATAACAGTAACAAATAATCAGCGGTTGAGACTCACCTGCAAATGGTCCAAGAATGATTCCAATCCCCTATCGGTGACGCTGGACGACTGCAAGCATAGCGCCAATATGTTTTTGTTGGGAAACGGGTATGTGTTGACGAACTCGACCGTGTCTTGGTCCTGGGCGCCGTAAATGGTGATGGCCGTCATCTCCCTGGCCACAAACGACTTGAACACCGCCGCCTTGTCCGCGTAGTTGTACGACCTGAGCTGTTTGCAACGAATCACCGGCCGCACGTTGTACCAGAACTTTGGAGATCTATACAGCACGTCGCGCCACCGGACGCACACACGGGATAGCGGCACGCGCTCCGCGGCCGAGAAGTACATGAAGAACCCGTTGAGAAACTGCTCGTCGCGCATCAACTCTGGCCACGTGATCGGCCGCTTGATCCGGTACGCGGCCACGCGGTTGCGGACGGGCGTCCGGCCGCGGAACCGCGGGTACTGGATGCCGCCGGAACCGGAGCCGCCAGAAATGAGGCCACCGCCGCCACCGGTACCGCCACCGCACAGCACGTTGGTGACTCGCTCCATGACACTGGTACCAGTTCGCGGGGCTCGGGACGGCGAACCGGTCACGCCGGCCGCGGTGCCGCCGCCGCCGCCGCCGGAAGCCGACGGCGACGGTTTGTTGGCCGCTCGCAGCGTCAGTCCGTTGATGCGCTTCGACAGTTCGGCGCTGGCACGTTCCACGACGCCTTGGCTGGTCATGATGGTATGTGGTGATGTCGCCCCGGTCACGACCGTGTGCACACTACCGCTGCAAATATGGCCCGTCACCGCGCCGCAGCCGTCGTCGTGGTGGTGATGGTGCGTCGGACGCTCCGTCAACACTGAAAACGGCGCGGCGGGGAACTTTCGCTCGCGCGCTCCGCCGTCGTTGTCCGCGCGGCGGCGTGCGCTCTGTGCTCGGTAACCGACGACGCCGCCGCCACCCCTCCGCGAACGACAACCCCACTCCCCGGCGACCGCCCGCCACGACAGCGCGCGCTACACGGTTCCGCGGATTACCGCGCTCTTCCGCCGGCTCGACGGTCGGCCTGGACCGATCAATAATGTACGACGCGCGCAAATATCAGCCGCGCGCGAACAAATTACTGTGTGACGACTGCTGCAGCAATAAACAGGGACGACAGTATAAATGTATTATACGACCAGGCTCAGGAAGAGGAAGTAAATAATGTATATATGCGTAAAATAATTCACGGGTAGAACTGCGAATTAATTGATTTGCGGAATTGCGGCGTAATACCCATACATTGCACGACGCGTATAGGCACATTCATAGTGGGACTTATTTTACAGTGGTCGGTGAGGTGGGTATAACCCATACCACACCACCCGTCATGATATATATTGTATGGCGAATTACCAACATTCCAATATATATTCGGACTGTCGGTCAAGCGATTTGTTTTTATATAATTAACTGATGGTTAGCATCAGTAAACTTTTAGCCAACGTACCCATCTCTATTATATATATATATAGTATTTCCCCACGACCAAAAACTATAATGAAACATGCTGCATTAAAAGTATAATTACAACAGTATTCTATAATAGAATCTGCAAGAGCGTTTCTACGAAAGACTCATTTGTAGGAGGGTAAGGTCGAAAACTCGAGGTATAAATAATACTCAGTCTTTGCAATCCATATAGTTCTAAAATTTTAAATCGAGTTTTATAAAATATATATTTAAATTTATAAATATGTTTTAATAGATGACATCGCAGTCGTATGTGTGTATATTATTATCTCTATCTTAGTAATGCATATCATACTAAAGTTCAGAATAATACATTTTATACCTACTGACGGCTACTGTTATTTTCAATATTATAGTGAAATTAAGTTTACTTATATCATCAAATTTGAAAGGGAAAATATTATTAAGGCCCTCTTTTAGCTTTTCCTAATATTTTAATTTGACTACAAGTTATGGAAAAGTAATAATATAAGTGTAATTATAAGTGTAATATTGACATAAATAAAAATATTTGATCTCGAACACCTCCCCGCCTTCGCGCAAATGCGTGTGTACAAAATATGTAAACAAACAAAAGGAATAGATGAGTACGGCTGCGTACGAGTTGATTCCCGGGTACCTGTTTACCTATACACCGATACCGTTGAGTTGATTCCCGGGTCATTATACATTTTTTTCAATATTTAGTCAAATATTCAGCCTATTAGCGTAGGTTATACCAGTATACAGTGACATCACTTCTCTCAAAAAACTTTATTTTTCTCGGATTTTCATAGATTTTCTAGTCCCATTGCTCCTGCATTTAATATAATATGTTTCGAATGCACTTCAAACAGTTCAGTCTATTCATATACACAGTGGCGCAACTTGATAATAAGGGGCCTATGTGAAAATGTCCAGACCGGAGCTCTTACCTAATAATAAAAATGAAAAACAGTCATACCTTATTATAACTTTAAAAAATATTGTTTTCTCGCATGTCATAGTATTAATTAATTAATACAATTAATTTTAATTAGGTAAATTTTTTTTTTTTTTATAAAATCAAACAAAAATTAACTCTTCTTGTTTTACGGTAGAAAAATCATTAATGATTTTATTTGTATCCAATTCCTTATTATTAGATAGTAATACAAAAATTCTATGGATAGATAGTTTTTTGTCTTATTATCGTCAGACACGTAATAGCCACATAGGTAATTCAAAAGAGTAAAGACATAATTATTTATTATATTAAAACAAATATTATAATGTGTTTATATTATAGATTAATGGATTATAGTATAGGAATGTCGTACATGAGCTTTTTAATTTAGGGGCCCTCGAAACCGGGGGCCCTTGTGATTTGTGAATTGCACACCCAACACTCCCGATAATTGCGACACTACATATACAACAATAGGGAATCAACTCGCACATATCTCTTAATGACCCGGGAATCAAATGGTACATGAAGTAGGTCTCGGGAATCAACTCACTTACTTCGATGAGTACATAGTATAGAACATTAATAACGTAGAATTTTTCGTCAATAAATTTTCAATATTGTGCTTTGTCATCGCGTGTGTGTCCGTTTGGTCAGATTCGAATTATTATACGTCATATATTATATATCTAATCTTGTACATAACATTTTAATATAACAAATAATAACAAATATTAAAAAGCGAAACGTTTCACGATACGTCACTACGTTTGGCTCGTTAATTTATTTTTGATTCCAATTTGGCGGGAATAGAAAATGAACGGAAACTCCGTGATAGAGTTTACGCGTGATGCGTATATTGTTTTGTGAATGAGATGAATACACATCGACAATAAAATTATACACACATGTTTAAAAAACTACGACGTGTTTGATTTCCTTAATTTTTTTATTTCATTATTTCAGTGACACTATACTATCGATTTTAGTGATTTTTAGTAGATAATATCGATAATAATTATACAACTAACTTGCGTCTCCAAAACGGTACTCAGGTTACTAGTCAAATTTACTACCTGTAAAGTATACCTTTTTTTGGGACGCAATTAACATGCAGCCAATGTTGCAGACATAGATTGTTTGTTTTTCCCAATTATAAAAATAAGTGCCTACCGAAAATTTTTAAGTTTGACTTCATAAAAGTACAAACAAGATCCAATTTTATATCCAACCCTATTTTTTCAAAATTGAAGCATTTCATCGATAACTTATCATATATTCATACACTAACTCAAAAAAAAATCACATGTTCAAATCAATACGTTTCTCGTTCCGCAATCCGCTTAGAATCTAAAATTATATTATTTTTATAAAATCCAATGTAAATAAAAAATATGTATCTATAGGAAATGTTTAGTAATCATAATATTTAATACCTCAATAAATTAAATTTATAAAATTATAATAAAAACACCTGTAGTAACCAACTGTTATTTTTCATGTATTAACTTAAGTACCTATCAATTCAAGTGATCGGCAAGAAAAACTAACAACTTTATACCTATAATTAAATTTATATATTTAATGTACTTTATAATATAAATCAAATAAAACCGTTAAATTAATATTTTAGGCTCATGGAATCTATTTTAAATTACATTTTTTTATAAAATACTTTTGAAACTTTTCAGTAATAATTACTTAATAGAACTATTCTATGATTAGCTCACAATTTTTTAACATTATTATTATGTACCGAAATAGGTACATTGTTTAAAGAATAATAAAATTTCGAATGTTAGTTTTTCGGTTTCTTCAATTAATATAAGAAGTATAAATGCAAATTTTTATAAGCTGGTAGAAAAGCTAAAAATTATTCAGAATAGATTTAGTGTTATTTTGTTAAGTGAAACGTGGAATTTAGAATAAAAAGACCTAAGTTTAAATGGTTATCAGCAATCATTAGATAATCTAAATATTGGATGATTTATTTATATATGTTATTGAAAATGGCCTTAATAAAATCAACTGTAAAAAAAATATCGTACTATCATGTAACTCAATACAGAACTGATAGTTAAATATAATATTTAAGACTAAGATATAAAATTAAATGGTACCTATATATAGATCTTCTAGTAAATAGTGAAACAATTTTTTAATATCTTTAAAGTATTTTTGTCATAAAAAAAAAATAATATAAAAAAAATTAAACATAATAATTCCATAATAATCTGTTCGATTGAACAAGTACTGATCTACTAAATTTCCTTTTCATTCCTGATCATATTTCTGCTGCTTTATTAAAGTTACCTTCTTAATTTCTCACATTTTTACTTCATTAACCACTTGTTGATCTATTAAAACTCCATTATAAAAAAAATCCCAAATTTTTATCAGTTCTAAAATAACAAAAAATAAAGTTGTAAAATTGAAAAATATTAGGTTGCATCTTCAGTCTCCACAAGACACTCATTATGCAGTACAAAAAGTTCCAAGAATTCATAGATTTGGTCTTTAAATACATTTAAAAATTCATAAAATCGAATTTTTATAACTGCATTATTATGGAAAAAATGAGTGATCATGCTTGGTAAATAATAACTATACATTATATTTTTAACTATAAAAAGTCTTAAATTAATTAAATTGAAATATCTAAATAAAGTTATTATTTAATTAGTGTTTTACACACATATTTTAGATTTTAAGAGGATCGATGAATGTATTGATTTTACAATAATTTATTGATATGTATATAGGTTTACATGATATAAGACAAGTAGTTAAACAATGTTTTAATCTTCAACTATGAGTGTAGTTTTTGATAAAAAAATTGGATATAGTTTGTACTTTTGAGATAGATACTTGCATTTATCCATGCCTATCTAGGACAACTTGAACTAAAATTTAAGTATAGACTGAAATGTTGTAAAAAAGTTGGTTGCAACTTGCGTCAATTTTGCTGCATCACAAATCACCAAGTTATATGCGCAGTATAGTGTACATAATGCGCATTTGACACAATAGAAGATATTCTTTGTTACACTTCTGAATAAGCCCCCACTCATCTCTGCGGCACTATCATAACCCTGGTCACGACAATTTCGGACGTCTAAATTGAATTTGTTAATAACTACGTTATAAATAAGATTTTCATTATCTTGTGGCGCTGAGTCGTGTTTTTTTAATTCGAAAAAAAAAACAAAAATAAAATAAGATAATAATTAAAAACTAGGAAAAAATAATAATGTAGCCCATTATGGGCCCCTGTCAAAAAATAAATTTAGGCTAGTTGCAGGCAATTAGTGAACATTAACCTTTTTATTTACGATAAACGTCATATAATTTATAGGTAGGTACAATGTTTATTGTTATTCAGCAAGATGTTCGAAAGTTTCGAAAATATAATGTTCATAAGAAATGTGTACCATTAAAATTGTAATCTGTATGAAGTTCTTTACAAATAAATACAAATAGATGTCAGGGAATTTTTCTTGAACGCATGAAAATGTGAAGTAGTTGTTACTTATTATAAACTAAAATAAAAGATAAAACTTGTGGGAACATATTCGTGATATATGTTATATTATATTGTTTTATATTGTATCAAAAGAACTCTAAAATAAGAGGGTAGGGTATAATATTCTTGATTATACAACGAGTGTCGTATTTGAATTAATTCGTACTATACAAAGTATTTGAGAGTATATAAATGTATATTATATATAGGTATCATTATATTAAATTATTAAACATGTTTTTATAGTTGCACTCGATATTCGAACTTTTTATAAATATATAATACAAATATGCAATCACAGAAAACATAACTTTAATCTAGAATCAACTACAAATCCAATAAATTATACTTTGTTTTTATGTACACATTCTACACAAGTATTAAGTGTAAATACATTTAAGGCATTTACAGGCTTTAAAAAATAAACAGTGATATACTGTGATGATTCATTAAAACTTTTAGTTTATATAATAATATTTGTTATAGTTTATTGAATACCTAGCTATATTTTTTCTGTTCAATCATTCATGTTTATTAAAAAGCACGCTATGGTTTTTTAACATGAAATCCGAAAATCCATTGCTGTAATAGTTAGTACGTCATCGTACATGCCCAACAACTTGCCATTCTGCAATTTATGGTTTGCAGAATAAGTTAAATTTACAATAATAGTAATAGGTATATAATATACATTAACACAGAATAAATAATAAGTTGGCGCAACTGGCAACTCGATATAAATTTGCTAATATACTAGCCTATTCTATAGAAACTCATAACTAACATAATATGTATTTTTATATTAAAATCAAAACAAATATGTACTATTTAAATTACTAGATAAGCATTCTTTGTAAGGGATGGTTACGTCCATAGTTACGATATATTCATCAGTGGCGCAACAAAAAAATTTGGGCCCCCTCGCAAAAATAAAAAATGGGCCTTAAATATTGTTTAGGTAGGTATATTAGTTGAAAAGCATTAATCTGATATAGGTAAATCACTTATTTTTACTAAAATTTTGTTATGATATGATAAAAAATAACAATACTGTCAATATTTATTTAATATTACACAATTATTACTTAATGTATAAATAACTAAATTATACTGAATAATTTTATTTAAATTTCTGCGATCTTTTATCATTTTTTGGGCAAATTTGTCAACTAACATGTTTATATCTAAACTTCGCATCATGATTAACACTAATTTAATTTGAAAAAAGCAATTATTCATTTTTTTTTTCACAGGAATTAAATTTACTTTAACTAAAGGCCCCAAACTATCGTGTGACCCCCTCCCCCCCGCAACGCGAGGTCTGTGGCCCCTCAGTTACGCTACTGGATATATTGTGGATTGGTACTTGAAAGAGGGAGTGATTTCTGGAAAAGAAGAAAGCAATACGAAAACTTATGTTGAAGAAAATTTCAATATTATGATTATTATTTAACTATCATACAAATACCTTTCGTAAATAATTGTTTCAGTTGTTCAAAGAATTGTATTCTATTTTTAGTTCACGCTTACAAAATGTTAGAAAAGTCATTTCTCGGATCCAATAATATGAAATGGACTATAATATGTATTAATAGTACATCTACCCTTTAGAACAAGTAAGCAAATTGTTCATTCTTAAAACTTTTTTTTCGATCATTTATTTTACAACACGACCATCGTGATCCCTTAACGGTATAATTTCATAATACTAAATCATTAAAATTAATTGTTCGTCTATTTAATCATTTAATGTTAGGTATTAGGTTAGTACAACAACGATATAGTCTGCTCTGCTACGTATCTGCACTAACAAGTATGACAAAATATATAAAAACATTCAAAACTTATAGATAGTACCATCTACCAAGTACGAATACCTATCTATATTTTATACTCACAGGCCATAGTTATACATATAACATATTTTGTTATGTTAACAAGACATCAATTTTTCATTACCTAAAATAGATGATCACTTAGGTATTTAGTTAACTATTTAAGTTAACACATAATAACATAAAACAGAGCAATTGCAATTTAGCTACCACTAAACTAGTCTCAAACTAGAAGCACATTGATTATTATATTTAGGTATATTACTAAAGGAATATAATTTAAACTTATCGTTTCAATTTATAAATTTACCTATATATTTTGACAAAAAGCATAAAATATAAACAAATAAGATGACCTCAATGTCACTGACGATTAACTTCGTAAGTTTAAAAATACAATACATTTGAATTTGAAATTATTGTATTAACAATAACAGTCAACAGGAGCAGAAAATAATGTACTATACTACTAGTCTATATAGGTGACGTACTTACAGTATTTTATTATTATTGTATAATATAAAGGAATTTCAAGAATAAAGTCAAAGAACATTGGCACAACTATAGATAAAATATAGTATGGGTGTTTAATATATAATATCCCGCAAGAATCTGTGAATAATATACATACCTAAGTATTAAGTACAAAATTAACGAAAATACTTTTTTACATAATTTATTCTTTATTGTACGCACTATAACTGCCGTTTGGTGTTAATTTTCAAATAAATAAATAATTTAGTAAAATAAATATACAGTTTTCGAGTCGTCAATGACTAATGAGGGTTTGAGACTTTAAGTAACGATTGCGTATGATTTGCATTGCTATAGTGTGCTACATTAGCACATTTAAGTTTTTATTTATGACCAATAAAAATTAAATTTTGAAAAAATGACTTAAGTTAAAATATTTAAAAAAAATAAAGGTTAAAATAATGAATTATAAATGCGTATTAAATTAAAATTTTTATATCTTGGTACCGCTTAAATAGATTGGCGTGTTTACAAGGTAGGCCGACTAGGCTCGGGCCTACCCAATTTTTATTTGACTGTTTGGTTCCATGTGCTAGGAAAAACCTTCCCTAATAGTTATAAACACATTTACACACTACAGAACAAAACTGGCCTACCCAATTATTATATGCTGGACACGCCACTGCTTAAATAATTAATCTTTGACAAAAGTTATAATATTTTTATGAATTCTGTACTTATTATATTCTTTTATGGTTTCTTTTATACAAATTAAATTAGCATTTTCCATTTTTTTAATCCGACCTTTAATTATTGGTTGCATTTTCGGACACGTTTCTAGAAGAATAGGTGCTATGAAATTGAGCGTTATAACTTATAAGTTCGATGAAAACTTTCGAATTAATTTTAAATTGTACATTCTATTAGTTCAAATCAAATGGCAACAGTGCTTCAAAGTTGCAGATAAAAATCCTACGTAATCGTGTTTCATCTAGAAAAAATGTAGACCCCGAAAAAATAATCCCATATGAAATTTTACTAAATTGCATATTATTTTTAATATTTAAAAATAAAAAAATTCTTGATTGATATTTTATACATGTACTTATAATAATATATTTGCATTAAAATGTGTCGATTAATAAAAACACACACTGCAGTAGGTATTGCGTGCATAGCAGACACCATAGTAGATACCTCTACTTAATATTATGTAATACTAGCTGTACCCATGCACTTCGTTGCCCGTACAAAATGCATCCATGGTAAGTTTGGTTGCCTAATGCTAACATTTAGCGTGAGGATAAAAAATAAAAACTATTCTACGTATCTTATGATGAAGACAAAATTACACACATTGATCACATTCCATGAAAATTTATTAAGTAGTTTCGGAATGCATCAATAACATCATATTCGTCATACACCAAATATTTATATATATAAATATCTTAGTTAGGTATTTTTAAATTATACTTTTTAGTAATTCATTCTCTTTATATATTTAAATATTTATATACATACCATATTTAAATATTTAATATAATAAATTAAAAATAACAAATGAATTATAATTTGTGAATAGAGGAAATATAAAATAATTCTACTTATCTTCTTCTTCATTGGCATTACAACTCTTCAAGAGTTTTTGCCGCCACCGACAACGCCTTCCAGTCCTCTCGATTTTGTATTTTTTCTTCCCAATTTAGTATCCCTAGTTTCTCTAAATCCTGCTTTACTCCATTTATCCATCGCTTCTTTGGATGTCCTCTTGGTCTTTTTCCTGTGGGTTTCCATTCAGCCACCGCTTTAAGGTACTCTGAGTTAGTTGTTTCTACTTATATTAACAATAAAATTATATTAAAAGTATTTATAATTTTTATTGAATATTATTGACAAACGACACAATTGGGGTATTATAATGAAATAATATATATATATATCATTTTAATTTATGAATTGTTAATTTGGCAAAATATCACTGTGTTTGTGTGAGTATAATGTAGAAGCCACCAACACTGAATCAAGTCTGTCGCCTCTGGTGCGTAACAGGCAAATGCTATTATACGAATATTCGGAATACATACAACATGTTAGTGTACGCGTGATGTCCAAGATTATTTTTATCAATGAACTTCTCAGAACAATTCATATCTATACACTGATAAAAAGGTCAGGTTACAGGTAGCTGGAAACCCGAGGGCTGCACAATTATGTACATAGGTATACAATTTACACGTTTTATTAATTAATAGATAACTCAATTGTTTATTAACTTAAACAAATGATATTGCGATAGGAACCTTCTCCGTGATATAATCTTCTATTAAAAAAAATTAAGACAATCGGTACAGTAGTTTTCGAGAACCAACATTAGCATCGAAGGTTTCAATTTTCGATTTTATGTATTAAGATTAGCATTTAGCATCATAAAATTAAAATAATTTTTTATTAAGATTATTTATAGGTTATAGCTATGAGTATTAAAACTATTATAGCTCAACAATTAAAAAAAGTGAAAACAAAAAATATTAATTACAGTATATTTATATTATATAGGTATGTAATATTTTATATTTATATTCTGTGATATTATATAATAAAGTCAGCATCTAATATAAAAGAAATTAAAATTTTAATAATAATTATGGATTTAGTTATGAGTATGAAACTATGAAGTAAAGATTAAAAGAAATATTGAGAGTTTTAAGCGAGTTTATTAAAATTTGGCGTTCAGCAGTGCAGGCCAATTAAATAAAATATAGGAAAGATCACATACACATAAATTTAAATGAAGTATACAGAGTGGAAGATTATTTAGGCTAAGTTTAAATAAGTGACTTGGTAAAAAATAAAGTTATAATTACCAATCTTATCTGTTATGTCTGTTGTTATGAGCTTAGATACTATTGTTTATTAAAATATTAAATATTGACTAATTGTACTAATTTCATAACATTTTTATTATGTAGTTATTTATTAGGGGAATCTGATTTAACACATGGTAATGTGTGTCAACTACTGAGTTAAGCTTTTCTAGCGATTAGGGATAAGGTTATTCATATTTTTTAGTGTTTGAATGACTAAATCTAGTATTATAAGTTAATAAAAATAAAAATTGCACAATATAATAAATTTATTAAATAAATGCTTACAAAAAACTCAAATTTGTTTAAACATCAATAATTTCTTGAACATAATAAATATATAATGCTAACAATAAAAATAATATTTATTATCACAGACATACATAACATACAGTAATAAATAATATCATTATATTATAAAGAACAAATTGCACTAGAAAATAAAAATACCTACAGATAATACTTTTCAGAATTTGTATTAAACAATAAAAAAAAAAAATTGGTAACAGTTATAATAATTTAAATATAAAGATACAATAGTTGCTTGACAGAAAATTAATAATATTGATTACAGAAATAATAGTTCTTAACATTTTAAGTATAGAATAATGTTATTCGTGTTTTTTACATATATTTTAATCACACATATAAGTGTTAATTAAATTATATACAAATATAAAAATAATAATTGAAGGATAAAAAATTATTACAATTTTTTTAAGAAATAATTTATAATATTTAATAAGATATTTTATCCTGTTTTATCTCTTTTAAGTAGTTCATCGATCTATAAATTGAATATAAAACCAGAATAATAGTTTATAAATAATTAATTATTAAATAACTTAAATATGTTTCATATTTACCTGAGCTTTATACATGTCTTTTACATCTTGAAGATCAAGTTTTAATTCTTCACTTTCTTCTAGTTTTTCACCATATAGTTGTAATAATGCATCATATCGTTTTTGAAGGTCAGAAAGTTCCACTAGTGAAATGGATTGTTCTTCTACTTTAGCAGTAAGTGCAGCTAATCCAGTTGTCAATTGATCCCTTTCATGATCTCTTCTTGATAATTCCCACTGCAATTGGAGTGCTTCTCCTATGAGTACATAATAATACAGTATTACAAAATCTAAGAACAAAACATTTTTTCTCTATCTCTACCTTCTTTCAATTTTATTTGTGACTGTAAATTTTCTAAAATTGTAGTTGTGTTACTAAATGATGTTCTCATTGGATCATAAATACTACAAGCCCTTTCTGTAACTGAGCTTCTATCATCATCTGCAAACTGTAATTAAATAAGTAGCTTTTAAATTTATCTTTTATTTTATTGTATACTTTTAACAAGAAAAAAATAAAAATGTAAATAAAAAGTCATACTGATGGCCAAAACGAAGATTCTTCTGAGGGAACTCCTACACTTGTAGTTGGAGATGATTGATGAGATGTATTATGCTGTTGAGAGTGAAAATTATTCAGAAATATGATTAAATGATTAATTTAAATTTATTAAATCGATAAGCAACGTACTTGTAATTTTTTTCTTTTTTCAATTTCTACATTTAGTTTATCTTTTTCAAATTTCAACTCATTTTCAAGAGTATTAATTTTTAATGTAGCATCGGCAAGTAATTTTTTACTTCCTGCAAGTTCATTTTCAAGTTTTACTAGACTAAAGTAAAAAAAAAAAAAAAATTATAATTTGGTTTTCATTTTTTATTTTTATAATTTAATTCCATACTTATTTGAGTTTAATTTTAATGCATCATTTTCTTCTTTTAAATTTTCTAATTTAACTTTTAAATCATTTTCATTTTGTAACAGACTATCAATTTGCTCTCTACATTTTTTTTCAAAAATATTACTTTCGTGTATTTTAGAGTCGATTAATTTTATTTTACTTTCTGCATTATTTAATGAAGTTTGTAGTTCATCTAGACATTTTATAAAATTTACAATAATAAAATAATAAGCAAAATAATTTATTTAATAGCACAACTGCAACTAATAATTTAATTGTTTTTACCGATTGTTTTTAAATTTAACAGTTCACGTTTTTCAAATTCATGTTCTAATGTATTTACTAAGGCAGATTTTTCTTCGAGTTCTTTAACTAAAGGTTGTGTAGCTTTTAAAGTTTCTTGTAATGAGTTTTCTCTTCTTCTCTCAGATTCTTCTAATCTTCTAATAAGTGAAAGATTTTCTTGTTTTAATTCATTCATCAATCTATATAAATTATTAATACATGAAAATAATTATTTATAAATAATAATAATGTTATGAATAGTTTTTCAGTAAATTAGGAATATCTGTAAAAAATCTTACTTTTTTAAACAGTACTTAAATAAAGCAAAGGTAGGTTTTTTAAATTAACAATAGTATTTTTTTTTACTACTGTTTTTGCATTGTTATGATAATTTCCATACGAATTTATTATAAAATAACTATAACTTACACATAATTATTTTCTTCAACTTTGCAAAGATTTGATTTTAAGTTACTTATTACAATCTTCATTTCTTCACAATGTTTATTTTTATTTAATAATTTTTCTTCTAAATCTTGTTTGTCTTTTTCTATTAGCTTAAGTTCATTGGAATCTTTTTTTAATTCTAGCACAGCAGTTTCTTTACCTTGAATTTCTCTATTAATTAAAAAGTAAATTTTAATAAAATAGTATATAATAATATCATATGAATTAAAACTAATTCTTTTTATAACTTTAATAATAGTGAAACAAACAATAATATTATTTATTTAAATGAAATTGTTAAAAAACATTAAAAGTGAATATATTTTAATTATTCAATTAAGATTATGGTTAAAAAAATAAATATTTTAAAAGATTAGCGCAGAGAAATTAATTTGTTCTAAAATTACAATCAAATACAAATTGATTACACAATTAACAATTAGGCTGAAAAAATAATAATAAATTAAATATAATTACTTTTGAAGTGATATTAGAGTCGATGTTAAATTATCAACTTGGCTCAGTAAATTTATATTTTCTTTTTCAAAATGTTGATTAGATTTTGTTAACTGATGAATAGCTTCAATTTGACTTCTTTCCATCTCTTCTTTTGCAGCTAATGATTTTTTTATTCTTTCTACTTCTTGAGATAATTTTTCTTGTTGATCTCTAATAATGATGATTGTATCAATAAGATTTTGAAACATTCATGGTAATTGATTATTATTTTTTTAAAAATACTAACTTATACTTATTTATAGTTTTCAATGATTCTTTTTCAGCTACTCGTAGTTTTTTTATTATATTATTTAATGTAAGATGCTGTTTACTCAATTTTTCTCCTTCGTCTCTCAGTTCTTTAATTAGAGAGTCTTTATCTTCAATAAGAACTTTAAATTGTGCAGAATTTTTATTTTGCTATAAATAATAAATAAAATATAAGAACTTCAAGAAGAACATAACACAAAAATGTTAAAACTATAATTATTAATGTGTATTGCTTGTATTAGAAATTATAAATTATTTTATTTAATAAGATAAAGGAAAGTTATAAGTCATGAAATTTCATCCAATGCATTACAAGGCTTTTAGTATAGTTTCTATCTTAAAATTACAACATATCAAATTTGTGTTCAGGAGAACTAATTTTGTGTTGTTAGTTTTGAATTAACCTATTATATCAAACTTAAAAGATAAAAACATTACTCATGCATGTATATTGATTTTTATAATATTTTTTTATCTTAAATGAGATACAACATTTTTAAATAGCAATATTTTACATTTGTTACTGGTTTAAAAATTTAGCTTCTTTAGCTTTTAATATATATACTTATTTCAATATAAGTTTTTAAATTCTTACATCTAGTTGTTTTTGTAATTGATCTTTTTCTCTAATAGCTTGTTGAAACTTTTTCTCCATTGTTGCTAATCTTTGAGTATATTCTTCATTTAAATTACTTGAGTTTAAATAATCTAATTGGCTAAAAAATAAATCATAGAATTTATTTTTTAAAAACTTAATAAATATTACCTTTTCATTTCTGAATTATTGGCTGCTAATTCGGCATTTTTTTTACTTAAATCAATTAATTTTGATTCTCTTGATTTAACTGTAGAGTTTAATTCAACAATTTTCTGAAAATTATGACTATTATTAAATACTGATTAGAAAATACATTTTATTTCTATTTAAATACTTTTAGAAGATCTTCAAAGTCTTTTGGTCCATATTGTTGTCCTGTATAAATAAAAATAAAAATGCATTTTTATATAATTTTAATTTTAAATAAAAAAAATTGCTTTTATTTTGATTTTAATCATGGTAGATATATTATAGTGAAATAGTAATAATAATACAATACATGACATATTTAATACTGTAGTAGATATTATTATTATAATTATAATTATGATAAAATAATAATATTCAAACCAGATAAAAATGATGGTATATGGTCAGGATGATATTTTACTGGGCTATGTCGATGAGATGCATTACTTTCACTGTCATCATTAGTAGCAGGACTAGATATTACTTCAATATCAGATGAGGTCCATGTTTCAAGTTCATCACAAGAATTTGTTTCGCTTGAACCAATTTTTACGAAATCTGAATGACTAAATAAAATAGAATATTATAATTGTAATATTAATTTGCTGAAAACAAAAATTATGTTTATGCTAATATTATTTAAATTTTATAGGTTTTAATATAAATTAATTGTCTAATTTCCAACAAACATTATTCAAATTAATAAAATTAAAACAATACTGTAATAGTTTTAAGCTTTTATACTA
Source organism: Rhopalosiphum maidis (assembly GCF_003676215.2). NCBI lineage: Eukaryota > Metazoa > Arthropoda > Insecta > Hemiptera > Aphididae > Rhopalosiphum > Rhopalosiphum maidis. Next base: position 54,857,131 of record NC_040878.1, read on the forward strand.
TTAAAACATATTATTAATTACTATATAATGAAATTCGCTAAAATTTTAATTTATAGTACAGATATTTTTTATTTTATACAGTTTAAAATTTAAAATTAATGTTAATAGTTAATTCAAAATGATATTAGTTTTTAAGAGATTACGTATTTATTAATAACTAACTTACTTATCTGTAGAAGCTTGTGGTGATGGTTCACGTTGTTCATTCACAGATGTTACATCTATTGTGCTACCAACCATGGTTTCTATAACAAAACAAAATATTAACACATATTCTATAATTATGTCATATTATAATTCAATACCAACTAGATTTCAGTTCTTAAGTATATTTAATAAAATAATATTTACCATCATCACAACTACTGCTTCCTAAAGTAGTATCAGATACTTTTAACAAATCTATTGATGAGTTACTCGTGTTTAATGTATTTATAATATTCATACTATTTTGGACATTCTTTAAATTGTCAAATGTTTCTATGTAATCAGTTTGTAATATAACACTATTTCTATTAGAACTTGGTTCAATAGACTCTTCTTCTAGTATATCTAATCCTCCGGAATTCTAAAAATAAAAATAATTCTTAATCATATTATTAAAAGAGGGAGGAAATAGATAACAACTTTATTGTACATAATGTACTTTGTCATTGAGCAAGTCATTGTAATGTATGTATTAAATTTGAATTCAATGATAACTCATTGTATAAATATAAAAAAAACAAAATGAGCAAAAACAGTATGTTAATCAGCCTATAATTATTTATTAAGTAAATTCTATGATATATTTATATTAGCTATTATAGCAATTTATTTATTAATTAAATAAAATAATTTTTATTTATTGGGCTAATATGAACTTAGCGTAAAACAACATTAAATAAATTATTTATGGTATAAATAAGCAATAGCTTAAAATTAATCTAAATTCTAAATATTTTAAAAATTTCATTGTGTACAAAATATAAAATGTGTAAAAGTTTCAAGTAGTATCCATAAATAATATTTTAAATTACTACTATACAGCATATTTTTCATTTAAATATCTTATTTTGGCCAAATTTGATCTTCAAATATCTACAAAAAAAAAATTGTGCATGCATTTTTTTTTTTTTTTTTTAAAGATCTTTGAGTTTTTGTAAGAACTACTTATGAGAAACATTTGAGTTATTTTTGAAGCCTTAACTATACAAATTGAACATTAACTACATCTTTAGTTACCAAATTATTTGCAAATTTTCATAATTTTGACAAATTTTGTTAAAATTTAAATTTCATACATTGATAAAAAAAAGTCCTGTACATCCATTTTAAATATTATTAAATTACTAAAAAAATTTATTATGTGGGATCTTATATTATTTCTATAGGTTTAACTGAGTCTACAATTTTTTATCAATACAAAAATCATTTGAAATTTGTAAACGCCTATAAATAGCTTAAAGTTATAGTTGAGTGTTTCAAGTTTCCACGGTTTATATTTTTTGAGGTACAACAAAAAAACTAAAAACATTAATTTATGCACAGATATCCAATTTGCTAATTTTAACTTAGAAAAAAAATCATACATAGTAAAATCAATATATTCATCAGACCCATTCAGAATTTAAAATTATAATGTTTTATAATTTTATTTATAGATAATTACCTCATGAGGTGATGATAATTCTGTAAAAGAAGTATCTAAAGATGAGGTAGTAGATTTTAGCAGTAACATTCCTCCATGATGTGGTGTTAAAGTATCTTCATTAGCCATACATGTTACATTATCTGATATTGAGCAAGTAAGACTATCATCGTCCTCGATTAATTCTGGAATTGGTTCTATTGTATCTGGTGAATATTGTACATCATTTGCTCTAAAAATTATATTATTAAAAAGATAAATATGTTTAATAACTTTTAAAGTAATTTAAAAAAATGAAAAATGCACGATAAGTTTAATAAAAATTATCAACAAGGAAGAATTTTATATTTTATTCCCAATTCCTCTCTTTTATAGGCTGACATTTGAGCCTATTTTATTAAATAAATTTAAATTACTATTTATTGAAAGAACAGTAGAGTTTATCAACCAAATTTATTAATTTTGATTCATTAGGCTTTCTCCTGTGTACTTTATTCCAAAAATTAATAAAATAATAACCTATTTGGTTCAGTGATAACAGCCAAAACTTCTACTGAACTTGATGTTATGACTTCTATAGATGATGACTCGGGTGTTGTAGTTGATGTTGATCCAAGTATTTCAACACTATCAGTAGATATTGTAGATTTACGATCACTATCACAACTGACAGCAGAAAGACGATTAGTATTGTTAAAACTTGTACTCTTCGTCCTTCGAACTACATCAATATTTGATTCTGAATCAATTTCAATGACATTAAATTGTTCATCTTGTGTAGATGGCGATTGTCCTGTAGATCTAGCTGGTTGATTTGCCACAATTAAATCATTATCTGCAGATGATTTAGATAAATCTAACGACATGCTTTGCCTCATTTCTGTAATATTGAAAAATTAAAGAACATTAATATTAAAAATATAGATTTTATAAATACATTTTAAAATAATTTATTCATATTACAGCTAAATTATTATAATACCTATTAACAATTATCTAATGTATTAGGTAACATAAATAAAAAGCAGGTAGATACCTCATTTAAAGGATCATCAATGAATAAATTTCATAGATAATTTACTTAATATTCATAGTTGATTAATAATAATTATTATTAATATATTAAATACACACCACTTTGTTTATCAACCACCTCATCTTCATTTTCAAATACTGAGTTGGTAAATGAATTCCATAAACTTGAACCTAATTTTGAAATTTTTTGTTGAGAATCTTGATTATCCGTTTCTCTTGGAGTTTCAGACTCTTGGTCTTGGGATACTTCATCACTCTCATCTTCGTCTTTAATGTCCAAAGCTTTGTCAATAGTCTTTTGCGCTTCTTTAAGAGCCGTTTTTGCAAGACTTGCAAACCCAGATGCATCAAACTGATTAAACCAACTCATATTTTGTTGCTAAATGTCTGTCTGTTAAAAGGTGATTTTATGAGACATTCTATCTAGTTCATTACAATAAAATACAACATATAAATTAATAAACATCTAAATATAAATAAAAATTATGATAAATAACCAAATAAGTTACTAAGAAAATAATATAATATAATACATTTCTAATGATGTGTACATATTTGCAAAATTATATTTAATGTTAATATGTTATCAATAGATATCACTTCAGTTTATATTATCATATATATTTGATTTATTTGATAATATATAAAACTACAGATACATAAAATAAACAAATAAATATAAATATTATAATTTATAATTTTATAACAAATAAATATAATTTATTTTATATATCTGTGTATAAAATAAAAATTAACTGTGTTATCTATTATCTATTTCCGACTTCTGAGCATGATTTTTTTTATTTACTTATGATCAATTTTTAATTAATTTATCTATACTATCCATTGTCCATAAAATAGATATAATCTATCATATAGGTAATTTGAGCCCACATAACATTGTAAAGTATATTTGTATAATTCAGTGGTAGCCATGAGCTACGGGTCATATTAAAATATTAAAATTGTAATATATTGTTATTTTATGTGATTTCGTAAATAATTAAATTTTTTTTAATTACTTGAAGGAAAAATTATGGATAACCTTGTATTGGTTTTGTTTATAACTTTAGGTATAAATCACAAAAATTTGCAATGAAGTTGAAAATTCATAAAATTTTTGTGATTTTAATATATTTTGTAAACATTTGAACTTTAAATGATTAAAAAACAAAAATTATGACGATTTTTGATATTTTTTTTATAGTAATTTTAAAAAAACTAACTTAGAAAAATCGAAAATTTTAATTGTCTATAAATAGCTTAAAAAGTCTAAACGTAATTAGATAACGCTAATATGAACATTTCAAGTATTTACAATAATTCGTTTTCGAGTTACTAAAAAATAAAAAAATTGATTTTGTCAAAAACTGATAATGCATAAAAATTCCCGTTTTCCGTCACTTTTATAGGGTTTTTCCTAACGCTTTTGAAAACTACTGAAAATCTTTTACTTTTGATCCCCAAAGTACCAAATAGATAAATATTACTTTTCAAAGAGGAGCTGAAGTAAACAATCAAAGTATTATTTCTACTCCAAAACGTGATACCAGACACAATAAAAAAACCAACATCACTGTAAAATCAATACATTCCTCACTTCGTTCAAAATCTGAAAATATGTAATTTAATAATATTACTATATTAGGTATGTTAAAATTATGCAATATTATCTTATTATAGTAATGTAAAAACTTCTATATAATTATAAATTGAATAATATAAAAGGCAATAAATTTAAAGTATAAAATATATATTAAAAGGTATTTTATTTATTGAACACATATATAACAAATATTTACTCAATATTTAAATGATACAAAAACTTTAAATTTAAAAGATAATAAACAATAAACAATTTAAAGTCTTCCAGTAAATCTAACATTTGATCTGTATTCTATGTATGCTTTTCTTAACATCAGCAAAGAGGGACCATGAATATTCAACATTAATTTTTTCATTTCATCAGGCGAACAAACATCCATCATATTGAAGATTACATTAAAAAAATGTCTCTGTAAATTTTTAATATAATATTAATATGATTTACAGTAGAACATCTTTTTTCTTACCATAATTACTCCCACAAAATTTACTTCTGTAGAAACAAGTTCAATTAAGTCTTCTATTATATAACGACATATAATATCAAAATCGCTTTTATTTTGTTTGAATAAACTGGAACATCTAAACAATAAAATAAATATTAGAAATTTAATTATTTTATAGAAATTAATTGTGTTATGTATTCATTACTTTTCAAGTTTGTGGAAAGGTATATAATAATTTTTATCAACTATTGATGTGTCCATTGGACATACAGATGACAAACATTTTTTTAAAAAGTTGGCAAATGTAGTAGCGTATAGTCCTAAATAGGGTTTTATAGAATTATTTGGACATTTATAAAGAACTATTAATAGTTCAGAAGCTTCTATCAGTAATTGTGCTGCTTTGCTTGTACTTTTTTCAACAAAAGTCATTATTCTCAATGAACAATTTATCATTGTAGTTTTGTTTATCTATATTAAACATAAAATATTACACATAATATTATTGTATAAATAAATAGAGATCAATGTTAAATGCAACATAAAATAATTTACAAAGAAAACCTTAAATTGTTTTTTGGGAGTTAAAAACCAACCATAGATTATATATTTTTGGAAAATCACAATTATATTTTATATTTATATAAATCTTGGATATTATAAAAAGATCAAATAACAATGCTTAATACTTTTAATAATAAAATACACAAGAATTGTTACCTTTTCTCTTTAAATAAATAAATATTAGAATTTATAAATTAACTATGAAAATGTAAAATTAAGTTCATTATCCATGTTATAGTGAGTTTTCATCATTGATTATAAATACTATAAATTATAAAAATGATTATTTATATTTTATTCAAAAATATTAATTTTTCCATATTTTTTTATTCTTAGAAAACTGCACACTCAGTAATGTAAGTAAAACCAAAGATTATTAAGTGATAAAGATATAAAATAAATATGCTTTGTATAGTACATATACTTTGAATAAATAATAAATGCACATATTAACTATTTTAGTATGTATTAATAAACTAATTGATTAATCTTACCCAGTGTATTTGAAGTAACGAACAAACTAGTTTTAATAATAAAATCAAACCTTGTTCTGTTTGAATATTTTTTGTGTTAAATAAGAAAGTTCTATTCAAAACAAAACAAAAATGATTTATATTATCCTTGCGAATTTTTTTCTTCTGATTAAACAATGAAACATTTAGTAAAAAAGACCATAGTTCATGTATATATTTATAGTAATCTTGATTTATAGCTTGTTCATTTCCTTCAATGATTTTCATCTAATAAAAAGTTGTTTAATTTTAATTTAGGTATAAATAATAATAATAATAATAAATTTATGTCATTATATAAAAAGTTTAGATATTGTAACATCAATAAAATAATTTAAAAAATATTTTTCTTTAAAATTAACACATTAGGTATATGAAATATAAGAAATTCAATATTTTAAAACTTCTAAAACAAAAAAAATAGTTAAAAAAATTATTAGGCTACTAAAAGAAAAGACAAAAGATGTAGACATCATCAGCATTAATTATAAATTATCTAATATCTTACTGTTTCAATTTTCAAAATACTTATGAACTGTATTAAATCATTAGAAGAACACAAATCCAATAATTTTTTAGAAATATTATCATCCATGTTTATAGGGTTTAATACATATTTCCAACATTTTAATAAGAACTTTTTTGGTATACAGTGAGCAATAACATCATAATGTTCAAAAATGGTATTTAAAAGAAATTTTTTATCTTCTAATCGCACTTTTAAATCTTCATTGAACTAAAAACATAAATAAGATAATACAGGTAGAATATCATTATATATACAATAATTATTTAATAAGTATTTAAAATATCCTTACTAAAATAGTTATGTAATCATCAAGTATAGCTAGATTATTGAATAAACAATCATTATTTTTATTTACTATTGAAAAATTCAACGATACACAGTAAGGGTAAACTAATAGATGATTTTGTGAGCACATATAGTTGGAAGAAAGTACTACATATTCATTAAGAGCATAATACAAATCAATAAAACGTGTATTTGCAATCAATTGCGTTTCCTAAAATATAAAAATTTTGTTATTAATAATATATTTTTAATTTTTAAATAAACTTATAATATCGTTCAAAAATATTATACAACTAAATAGATAATATATTGTTTAAGAAAATACAAATTACAAAAGAGCAATTAAAGAAAAGTAATTAGCACAAGAAATGTAAAAAACTCACCGAAATATCACCCAAGAAACATGACATTATAATTGCTGTATCAACCCAATTTTTTTCATCATTTATGATTTTTTCCAAATCCTTTGTAATATATTGTTTATGTAAAGTATTTTTATGTATTCTGATTGAAATACTTTTAAATAAGTTTATTGATTTAGATTCTAGCTCATCGTCAGATTTCAATTTTTGATAAATATTGAATGCATAAGATACCGCAAGGAAATGCATAGGAAGTCCACAGATTTTTAAAAAGTCTACATAATAAAAATAATCAAGATTAAAATATTAAAATGTTGAAACTATTTTAAATATAATTACCAATAATAATTGTAATCAACTTTGTGATACTGACATTATCAAGATTAGTAGCCATAACAAACTCTGAAAAAATGGATAGCAGTACCAATGAAAATGGACTATTATTAATTTGTGTTTGATGCCCTCTTAATGAAATATTTAATAATTTTAAGACTTTTAAACATCTGGAACAATTGGAAAAAAAAATTATATTTATTAGTTTAATAATATTATAAATCTAAACTAATTTCAATTTATAAAACTATAGATACTTCTGGGTGTGTTGGTTATTACTGAAATGTTAAAAGATGACCTGGAAACCAAAGCATATACCAATATTTACAAAAAAAAAAAAAAATTGTGATGGCTATGTGAAATTAATTATAAATCTTATAACTGTTAACTCCTTTATCCCATATCTTAAATTAAGAAATTAACTTGTCAAACATATAGTTAAAAAAAATAAGAGTTGTGGCTGTTAGCAGGTTGTGTTTAGAGACATATTAGTATAACATTAATTTAACTAATCTTTGTTTTAGATTCTGAGCGAAGAAAAATATTTACTGACTTTTCAATGGAGTGTTTTTTTGAGTACATAATAAGCTGTTGATAAAATGCTTCAATTTTCAACTTTGAGGGTGATTTTGGATAGCCATTGGATCTAGTTTGTACTTAAGAGATAAAAATTATTTTTCAATATCTTTTTCGTTGGAAAAACAAAAATTTTTATACTATATATTATATAAAATGTTGACTACGTTGATTACTTAAAGGGATTTGATACTGACCATTTTTGTCTTTGCCTAATACACACAGAATATAGAAATTTAGACATGGTTTGGCCAAATGAACCAATTGATCAAAAATAGATAAGCAAATAACTGATTTGAATTAGTTGTTAAATCTACTTGAGATCAACTTTCTCACATTTCTTTGTATGTAACTTCTTCAAAATTTTAAATATAACAATTTTTAATTTCTACTTTTTAATATAATTTTTTTTTAGATTTAAGATAGCACAATGTTACTAATAGGTGAATTTTTAATCCTAATATATCAGCTATTATAACCCTCATCTCATATAACTATTGTGTTCCTTGTATAGATTGTATATTTTTTGTAACAATAAAAGTATATCAGATCAAAGTTTTCAGATTAATTATCACTTTAATTGATCAATCGGAACATTTGACAAAGAAAATAACTAAATTTCTAATTCCCATGAATATAAGATATAAACAGAAAAAATCGGCATCAAATCCCCTTAATTTAGTTATAATTCAAAAACCAATACACAAAAACTTGTAATTTTTACTATGGATTTATAGTATCAGTATAATTTTCTTTTTATAAATGTTAATAAAAAATTATTAGCCGGGTCAAAATTCTTTAAATGTAATACAAGATTTCTTGTATTTGTATAAAAATATTATAAATGATTTGCCTAATAAATAACCCCGAAACTATAACCCTATAGTAAAAATGATTGTTTCTATTATACCTAATTATGAATGTGTAATACAATGTGAATAATTTATAAATATAAAACAAATAGTCAATATTTTCAATCACAGTAAAAGACTGTAATTAATATATATCTGATCGATACGACAAACAGATTGTGGTACCATGCTCCAAATCGTTTTTTCGTATACAGGGTGATTCTTTTATCATAAAACACTCGTTATTTCAAAAAGTATTCATGTTTTTGAAAACATTTTTTTTACATCTTTTCAAGTTGTTATAAAACGTTTTTATTAAAACAATTATATTTTTAAATATTTTTTAAACATATTTTTACTTTTTTGAATGACATCAAAAGTGTTTTAATTTCATATTCCAAAGCAGAATAATTTTCTGAGTATTTTGATACATAAAAATCGAATTTAGGATGAGTAGTTTATGACTATATGAGTTATACATATTTAAATTTTAGACAAGTGGAGTAGTGGACAAAGATTTTGCGGAGTAAACCCATATCACTCCACACCACGCATCAAAATTTTAAATACATATAACTCATAAACTACTCGTCCTAAATTCAATTTTTATGTATCAAAATACTCAGAAAATTATTCTGCTTTGGAATATGAAATTAAAACACTTTTGATGTCATTTAAAAAAGTAAAAACTTAAAAAAATATTTTCAAAAACATGAATACTTTTTGAAATAATGAGTGTTTTATGATAAAAGAATCATCCTGTATAATAATTTATCATTGAATCCAAATTTAACATTATTTGAGGGGGCATAAAAATTATACGTACATATGTTACAAATTGTATTATACGCAATGATACAATACTAATATTTAGATAAATTTGCAAAATTTTATACAAAATATCATGTAGGATTAGTTTTTCAAGGTTTTTTTTATTTGGGGACTAAATTTCTGGGGTTATTTTTTCATGGTACCATTATAAATGTATAATGATATTTTTTTTTTATATATACATTTGAAGTTAGAATTTTTATGAAATTCGTCAAACCTAACAAAATTAATTAGATATATTTTTAGTATCCTAGCAACCACTTAGAAGAAATAACAAACATTATGAAACAAATAAAAATACATATATCTATAGCTTTAACCCCTTAGAGATCAAATTTATAATTAATATGGCAAAACAATGTTTGCCGGGTCAGCTATTAATAATATAATGTAAAAAATCTCCGGTTTTCACCTGAGGTGAATTTTGGCTGGGCAACGCATAACATTGCTTGTGGAAACTTAAAATTTTTACGTATACTATATTGTTATGAATGTTACTACACGCAATGATATTTTTGATTTATTTTAAAATAACATTAGAAATTGAAGTTTGAATTATATAAACTCTTATAATATGGTATAAATGTATATTATTATAATAATTGTCCAAAAAAAATTATATCAATCTACAGTAATATTGAAAATAAAAAAAGTGACTTTAATATATGATATAAAAAACCTTATCATGAAATACATCAAATGATATAATCTTACAGACTGTTTACACTCAAATGGAAACTGTTTAACACAACCATAATAGTGACCAACTCAAGATCTTATGCACAGCAGTACTAATTTGTCTACTTTTTCTAAATTAAGAATTGTTTAATATAATTGATTTTAATAATAGTAAACAAAATTAAATTTTGTGTAAGCAACATTTCTGATGATAAGTGATGGAGCATATAGATACAAAACAGGAATGGATAGTGGTCAAAATGAATCGGGGTCCTGGGTAGGTAACATACTAAATGAGTACCCTAAATTTAATTTATCATTAAAAACTAAATAGAATAACATACCTTTTGATTTTATTTGAAGGTACTTCTACAACTTTTTTGTATTTTTTAAAAGTAATACAATTTGTAGATTCTTCAAAAGTATTTTCAAAAGAAAGATCAGGAGGTGAATCAATTAAAGAAATAATACTTTCAACATTAAACTTGGATAAAATTAGTGATGATTGATTGATTTTTTCATTTTCTAAATGTTCACAAATATTTTGAAGCGTAAAAAAAGTTACTGCACATATTTCTAACCTGTAAAAACATAAATGTAATAAATTATCTTTTAATATTAGGTATTATATTATAGGACAACATTTTAGTAAAATGTTCTTACAAATTTTAAGTTAAATATAGAACTTATAAAAGTTGTATAGTCTTATAGTATTTAAAGATATAAAAATAAAAATATCACTTTAAGTACATTACAAATTTTGAGATAAACATTTTTTAACATATGAATGAAACAAGATTAAGACATACATATGAATAATACATGATTAAGACATACAGTGCCTAAAGCTTATGAACAATTCAATGCTCTTATTCATAGCTCTTTGTAAAAATATGTTTTTAATATTTAATTTATATTTATAAATTAATTTTACAAACTATTTACAATTTTAATTGAACATTATAATCACTACACAACCATTTGGGGCTTGATGATAGAATTAGAATAAATATATTATACATAATGAATTGTAATCAATAGCAATATAAGCTTTTACTTGTAATCCTTATTTTTAGACTGTAGGAATTCACAATCTTCTAAATTAAATTCTGGTTTGATGATACAATTTGTAATTCTTTGCAAAATAATTAATTTTGTTGTTTGAGGAAGAACATCTGAAATAATATGGAATTTTTTAGCTAACATCTCGTCATTAGCAACATCTAATAAGAGCTTAATATTTTTTTCTAATAGAACATCTTTGGTTTTTAATTCTGATAGCAATAGCAAATATTCAATTAGAAAACAAGTCTGAAAATGAATAAAAAAAAATATTATAAATTAGAAAACGTAATATATTTTCTTTACTTATAAGGATATACAAATTTTGATTACTTACAAAATACTCATTTATCTCATATATTTCTGATTTATCAGAGTTAGTTTTAAAGTTTTTTAGTTTTGATTTATAAGTATTGCAAATACACTCTTCCTTTTCACAATTAAACAAATTATCATCATTTTGTAATACCAAATTGTCATCATTTAATTCTGATGCTACTAAAATTTTAAATCTTGTAGTAAGTTCACTTAATTTTGTAAATAAAATGAAATTTTTGACATCAAGCTAGAACATTTTTTTGTTACAAAATAATATTATATATATATATTTTATATTATTTTATCAAAGCTAAAAATAGTGAACATGGTTTGTACATTAAGTACTACTCTTGTTATAATAATAATTAAAATAAATTAAGTCTACCAAACGTTTATTATGTTTATATTTTTTTGTAAGCAATATAATTGTATAATTAAACAAATAATTTTAAAACAATAATCAGATTATTTTATTTACACCAAAAAATTAAAAGTCTGGTTGCTAGTGTTTCAATAAATAAGAGATACGATTGTACAGATATCATATTGATATGGATTTTAACTGTTTAAAGTATGTTGTACTAACACTATATATTTAACAATTGAGAAAAAAAAATTGTTAAATCATATTTTAAATTATTTTAAATTTTAAACTAGTCCACTTGACATTTAAAATATGTGAAGTAAAATACAATAAATCCTTGTTTAACATTTTAGCATTATTTTACTATTGCGTCATAGAGGTTCAAGTCTTTAGGTTTTGTTAAACACTATAACAGTTTCAGTAAAACATTATTTGTAATACATGTTTTCATCAAATTTTTGTTATATTTATATATATATTATATATAAGTAATTTAATTTTGTTGACCTTTTTCAAATGATGCTGTTACTGTTATTGACATACCTATCATACGTAGATACTATTTTTATTTATCTTAGGTAATATGTACTTTGTAATCGTTTTTCATTTTATTCATAGTCAGTTGTTCAACAACACTTTTGATGTTTGTACTATTACATAGTATTTGTTAATTTATAAATTAAAATTTAGCAACAAAACACCCAAGTTACATTTGTAATGGAAGTTTGTTAAGTAGTCTTGTTATACCATAAATATATAAATATATATTATATATATAATAAATATATAATACATACATACATTGTTCTTTATTGGCAGGAACCCATTATAATAGAGTGTATGTAAATAGTATTTTACTTAACATTTTTTTGGTTAACATTCAGGAACCTAACCTCAACGTTAAATAAGGACTTACTTTACATTTATAATAAAGTAACAAGAAATTGAAAAAAAAATATATTATACTGCTGAACAAAACATGTATATATCATATTATATACATAAGTATTAGGTATTTAACTATTTAACTCACAGGTTCAGCAATATCAGCATACAGAAAATGTTTCAACACTGAAGATAAATTTTTTAAAATTTGACACATGTGTGAATTTAAAGTCAAACAGGTATATATAATCTCTACATTAAGTAATCCATCACATATTTCTTCTATTACCTGAAATAATCAACATAATTAAGTCAATATAATTTACCAATATTTTTAATAGTATGTTTATTTATTTTTTTTATCTATTTATCATCTAAGTACTATTAAACAAAAAAAAATTACATTGAAATTAAATAGGCTATAAAAAATATTTTAGCTCAAAATTATTAAGTTAAGGACATATGCTGCAGTAAAAACACATTAAATAAAACAGACATATGATATTAGATGTATTTTATTGTACAATATACCCTCAAATGGCGATTAATTTTGTTTTTATTAGATAAAATGTTTTGATTTTTTGAAAAATTTTGACAATTGCAACTTACTCTTAGAAATTCATCATTGATTTGAACGTTTTTATCTTCAGGGTAATCAGCGTTAAACTTTTCTAAAATACTCAAGAATCTTGTGGTGCGTAACATTTTGACGGTGATAAACAAGTTATGTTAACTCTATTACACAAAGAATGAATTAAATTATTATTCAGTATTTGTTCTTATGACATCGTAAAGCGTTTAGACGCTGTGGCAACTGGATGGCATTGATGGCAAAGAATATTGTTGGAAAATTGTAAATTAATGAAACTGTATTTAGTGCTTGAGTAGAATATAGAATACAATTATAGTTTGATTAAAGCGCAGCTATATTTTTAATCGAACAATTTGTATAAACACATTAAATACTATAAACCAAACATAAATAAATAGATAATATCATGAAGGGTACATCGTACGCCTAGGTACTGAGTAATGGGTAGGGTATTGTTGTCTGTTTGCCGTATGGGTAGACCGACGCAACACGATGTTATCACCATATACAACCGGTCGGAGCACGCCGATTATTAAGGGTTGGAGGTACACGTGCGTTCCTAACCAACGATAAAGAACTCGCTCATGGCTACAGCACAACACATAATATAATTGGCAACACCGCTTTGCAACGTTGCCTAGTCGGCCTACGAGTTCATTGGTAGATTGTGGTGGTGTTGAGTGAACTGTGTGTACTGATTGTTGGAATGTCCGATTTCTTAATTCTCAGTGTTTAGTGCTTTACTATTATTGCGCCTATTGGGTTTTTACTTTTTACCTTTTGGCTTTTGGTGAATATCGTCGATAGGGTGGCCGTCACTTGTCAGGTCGCCTGAAATCTGATTCATTGTCTAGGGACTACTGAACGTTATTCTCCTCCACAAACTACAACATTACAGTGCGTCGCATTATTTGCATTACTAATACTTTCGCGTATTGAAAATAATTTTATTACACTAACAGTATTACAAATCGCCATAATATTGTATTATTGTTTAATATTTTACGATCTATCAATGTCTATAGTTTTTTTTAATTCAGTTCGTCATTGTTAACAGATTTTTAAACGACCCAAATATCATTTTTGTGGTTATTTGTTTTAAACTCTATCGGTTTTTTTAAAACAACCACTAACGAAATCAAACATTTTACCGCTACAGAGGTTTGTACATATTTTTCCGAAATATTTTAAGTAGTTTGTGATATTAGTTTTAACATTTAACGGTCTAAATATAATCATACATATTATGAATGTAGAAAAACTATAGATTTTAAAATAAAAAATATTAATTTTGTCAATGACCTACTTAATAAAAGTTTATAGTTTTTTTGTTGACCGTGCATTTATTATTTGTGTTAAAATATCGAAGAATACTTACCTAAGTACCTATATTATTTATACACAAAACAATGTTAATTTTTGATTTATCTTTAATTCTCAATAATATTATACATTTATATTATTGTTAAATACTAAGTCATTGATCATGTATCAATACAGGAACGAAAATGTGATGAATAAAGTCTATTGAACTTATACTTAATCTACAATAGTAAGCTAAAAGTAGCGAGCAGTGTTACGAATGTTAAATAATTATATTTAAGACTATGTGAGGTATTATAACCTGCTTCTGAACATCTTGAATATCCCTAAAACCCAAACCATCAGTTGAATTTTTGTGATGGTCTCCTTTATATGTGATGTTACCATTAAGAATGGTGGTGGCGATGGCAACTTTTCTGTACAATGCTAATATTGAGGTCTTCTAACATAATTTAGTATTCTGGTTGATTTGTATTCTTATCCATGGACATTGAGAAGAGACGTGAGACAATACTTTAATACTTTGATTAAAATAGTATCAAGATTAGTACAATGTTAACTACACTATTCACCCTGATCTCAGCATACTTGTGCTATTAATTGCTTAATTGTGTCGCCATACCTTATGAAATGTATGATATAGTATTTAATTATGTATATAGGTATATATTATATGATACATACTATTCTGTAAATTTAGAATTTAATGTTTTTATGAATATAACACGTAAACATTTAAGTTCCTAGGAACAAACTTATTTTAAAAAAAAACACATTAATTCAAAACTTATATTTATTATATGATTAAATACTTAGTTATTATTTTTATATTTTTAACACCAAAGAAATTCACACATATACATATATTAAGTTTTCAATTTTTTTTATTTAGTGTAAGGCAAAATTATGTTTGTAATTGAAATAAATTGGTACTAATTAATTCTGATTATAACAGAATTCAATAGCCAGTTTGTCACTAACATACATTAACCGAAAAGTAAAATTTAAATTATATGTACATTATATATAAATATTTTATTTTTGATTAAATTAATTATATTAATTCTAGTTATGGCCAATCAGAGTCAAAATCCTGGAACACCTAGTACTAGTAATCAATATCCAAACTGGCCTCAGCCAATGAACTGGTCTTACGGAAAGTAAGT
This sequence comes from Rhopalosiphum maidis, assembly GCF_003676215.2. Taxonomy (NCBI): domain Eukaryota; kingdom Metazoa; phylum Arthropoda; class Insecta; order Hemiptera; family Aphididae; genus Rhopalosiphum; species Rhopalosiphum maidis. Next base: position 54,873,078 of record NC_040878.1, read on the forward strand.
GTCTTTTATGATCAAAGTATACTCTTATTAAAATTTTTTGATTTTTCACTAATTAAAATAAAATAAATGAGTTAAATCAAATAAAAATTAATAATTATCCATAACCATAGATAAATAAATAATAGTATTGGTATTTTTATATACCTATGATCATAACTATAAAAACCAGCAGTATTAAATGAATTATTTATTTATTATGATATGTACTGTATTAAATATTAATGATGTTTTTGTTTTTGTAGTTATACGGGATCTCAAATGTATAATATGAATGCGTTTTATGGAGCACAATGTTATAATCCGGTATGATTTGAATTAATTAAAAACCATTATTTTCTTTTTTTTCTTATTTTTACATAGGTACATCATTTTGTTTATATTTTTTTTAGCAAGGATTTCAAAGTTTTCCCAGTCAATCTTTAAATTTTAATTTTAAACCATTTGTTCATGGAGGTAAAGTATTAATTTTACTATAAGTTTATATATTACTATTTTTTAATATATTTTTAGGCACACTAGAAACTGCATCTGTTTCACATGAAAATTCTCCTCCTCTACCAAATGGACCAGCTCCTTCACAACCACCTCCACCTCAATTCGATAGTGATGATTTAGATAAACTTCCACCTTTACCACCTGGTTCTCCACCGCCAGTTTCTGGAATATGTGATGTGCCTCTACGTAAGTTTGAGTTTAATTTATTACTGGTTTTTACAACATAATTTTATTTTAAATTTCATTAAGCCATTGTAATATAATTGCTGTAAAAACGTATTTATGCAGCAAAATACATCTTCTACGTGCAGTGCTATGTTTATTCAAATTCTCTATTAAGTATATTTTATTTAATACATAAGTAGCAATTCATCATATATCTGTCGTATTATATAGCTGATGTCACAAACAAAATGTTTTGTGTTATATAATGAAAGCACTAAATTAAATAATAAACAATTTTATTGGCTATATTACAATATGCATAATACCTACAACTATTTTTTGTATTACCCATCTATCTATAAAATATATAAGTATATTATTTAATCTGTTGATATTTTATAACTATAGCTGGAATCCATGTAATCAATTTTGTTTTATGTGGATGTAATAAAAACTTTTTTATTAGAAAATATAATTTAATATTAAACTTAAGCATATTTTTTTCAGAGGTAAGAAAATCTAGTTTGTAGTTTTTAATCTAACTTTAAGGGTAAAAAATAAAAATATCCTAGTACTTTTCTTAATACTTGGGAAAATATCAATTTTTATTCAAAACTAGTTTTGTATAAAAATAATTTTCTTATTTTATTGTAATTGAATTAAATTAATATTTTCATTACATTTTTATATCAGTATTAAACTAGTATAATTTTCAGAATATTTTTTAGCTCATTTTGAGTTATTTAAAGATATTTTTATCATTTAAATTTATTTCAAATATTTTCATATCAACAATAAAAAATTCTCGATCTTATTAAATTAAATTATTAATTATATGTTTTTAGCACCTCAACCAAATATATCATCCTTACCTCCCATGCCTCAAACTAAGAATGGTAGAAAAAAATGGAGAAAAAAACAAAGGAACTTAATGGAAGCAGCTATGGCTAACCAGTCGGCACAAATTACCCCTCCTACATATCCCATAATAAATTTTGTTCCTCCTGTTCCTATTTCACAACCCCCTCCTACTCCAAAACAAACTGTACCAAATTCTTTATTTTCATTTACTCCTATAGTTCCCAGCAAACCACCACCACCTCAACAACCAGCACCACCTAAAGAAATTCAATCTATTCAAAAAAAACAAAATACATTTGATTTGCCTGATAATTGTCCATCTAGTTTGAGGTAATTAGAAACATTTTTTTTAGTACAACTAAATTTATTGAAAATGAATTATATTTTTCAGAGATTATATAAAAAAATGCCAAGATAAATGTATAAATAAAATTGACAGAGATAGAATGGATATAATTTTAAAAGGAAAATTAACCAATGCAAATCATGATGGATCACTATGGATTAAAGACTGGGCTAAAGAACCAATGCCAATGTATATATTTTTAAGATATTATTTTTTTATAGTTAAAAAGTTTTATATTTATTTATTTTTGAAAATTATAAAATTATTAAGCAATTGTCTTGTGTATATTAAAAAAAAATAAAAATGATTGATTTTTATATTATAAATAATTTATGTGGATTGAAATATATTTTCTATTTAAAGGTTATTAAGTGAAAATATTACAATTAACCAAAATCAAGAAAATAGTAAAAATAAAAATTCGATAATCAAAATTGCATTCAAAAAATCTACAAATAACTATGTCAACTGCTACTTTACTTCTAAATTCAAATCTTGTTTGTCTCCTTCATCAAATAGTTCTAATGAGTAAGTATTTCTGAAATATTTGTATAAAAAATCAAAATGTGTATACTACAGTCAATACAATATTAATTAATATATTTTTTGTTTGTATCATATTAAATGTTCTTCATGATAAACAGTAATTTATAATATTATTTTAAGTGTATATTTTTTATTTTTAGATCTAATACTGATGCCATTAAAAAGAAAAACAGTCCATTACGCGAAAATAAAAGACAAAATAGTGATGATTTTATTCCCCTTAATGTCAATAGTGATGAAAGTAATAGCAAAAAGAGTAAATGTACTAGTAAAAATAAAAAGTAAACAACTATTAATTTTATTTTTATTTCGTTAGATTAATGATTTATATTAATAGTTTTTTTTTCTTTAACTGGTATTTTTTTTTTCTAGATTGTATAATGAAGATGCTCATATATATCAACAGTATGGTTCAATAAATAATAAACCAAATTATGATAAACAAGTATTGACCAAACGTGCTGCACGTTTTTCATCCCAAGGAAGTCCAAAAAAAAAGCCTCGTCAAATGATCAAAAATGATTATCATACACAAAAGTTATCCTCTATAGACGATGATGAATTTCATATAGATTCTTGCCATATTGTCGGAACATGCATTGATTTAGAAAAAAAATATTTAAGATTGACTGCAGTTAGTTTATATTATATTTATTTTATTAACCAGCAACTGGTCATGCAATCTCCCAGCATATTTATAAATATGTGTTTTTTTGTAATTATCTGAAATATGGATTTGTAATTCCGATTAGCTTATCAAAATCACATAATAATAATAATTCTATAATGATATTTACTTCATCAAATCTATTTTAGTTTGTTGGTACATGCATATCGAGAACAATTTCTCCCCTTGGAGAATATTTACCCCTGCGCAATTGAAAAGTAATTTTTTATTTTACATTTTTTCAATTTCATTTTTTCTTGATTCTCATTTTAAAAAATACATGGATGATTATATAATTTAAATTATTTGTGTAAATTGATTATAAATATTGTTACTTACAAAGTACCAACTAAAAGTAATATTTTAAATATATTTCATACTATGAGAAATCATTCCTCGCGCAACCAAAAGTAAAAAAAAATTACCTGACCAGTGAGGTGTCATTATATCAATAATCATTAATATTAATTAATAATTATAATTAAAAATTAAATAGGCACCAGATGCTGAAGCTGTAAGACCACTAAGGGTTTTGGTAAATTCATTACAACATGTCAAGTCCAAATGGATGAATAATAGCGACTATGTTTTTGCATGTGATCAATTGAAGTCAATTCGACAAGACTTAACAGTAAGAAACTTAATATTATAGTTTTTGTTGTTTTTTTTCTAATTAACAAGTTATTATTGAATGTAGGTGCAAGGTATTAGGGATCCATTTACAGTTGAAGTATATGAAACACATGCTAGAATAGCTTTAGAAAAAAGTGATATGGGAGAATTCAATCAATGTCAGACTCAATTGTGTGATTTATATGAGGAATTGAAAGATAATCCTACCGCTCAAAAAAACAGAAATGAATTTCTCTGTTATAGTATATTATATTGTATATATACAAGAGCTTTATGTGGTAAATTTAATTATATACATTTTTAGTACCTATTAGCATCATAACTAAATTAACGAAAATAATTTTTATCTCGCAGAGTTAAACAATATTGTATTGTGTATTAAGGAATCAAAAATCAAAGATAAAAGTGTAGATTTTGCATTGAAAATCAAAGATGCGTGGTGGTTAGGAAACCATATTCAGCTATTTTCTTTGTACAAAGTAGCTCCTAAAATGGCTTCATACTTAATGGATATGTTTCTGGCTAGAGAGCGCAATAACTTCTATTTGGCTATTGCCAAGTCGTATGTATACAAACAATTTATCATTTATAATAACATTTTTCAGGGTGTTACATAATTTGTACAGGTATTAATTTTTCGTCTTCTTAACAGTACATTGTTATTTCAATAATAAATTTGAATAACTTTTATACTCTTTATATTTTCTGGGTTAAGATAGTGGCAATATATATATTTTTAAACCACATAAATAATATTATAGTATTTTTAAATATTATTAATTAATAATAATTATACTTATAAATTAAATTTCAAAAACTGATATTTATTTATTATTTTGATAAAAAATTTTTGTTTTGATAATTTAATTAAAATTATGGATGTCCTTGTTTTGAAATCATGTTCTTGTTAGAATATGTATTCAATTCAAGTTCAGTTCTAGTTTTATATATATGTATTTAGATTAATATTCCTTTTTTTAGTGTATAATTTTTTTTAAAGACAATTTTATTATGATATAACAGTTACCGTCCAACTATTCCAATCTCGACCATTCAAGATCAAATGGCATTCGATAAGCGTGAGGATTGTTTGGCTTTTCTTAAGGCTGCAGGCGCTGTATTTACTTCCAATAACGAAAACATCGACTGCAAAGCAAGCTGCGGTTCGGCCGAAGCTTGACTTTCAGATGGTTTCGTTCTCATATCTACGTAATCACATATATATATGTATATATCTAATATATGAAAGTCTTCGTTGATTTGTCGTCATAGAAAAGAACCACGATGGGCCACAATTTAAAATTCTACTTCTATTTATAAATCTAACTACATCTATAAAATTATTTTATGACTCAGAAATAAATTAGGTATGTTAGTCATGGAGACTAACATATGTTTTTCAACACGATTTATTCGAATGGATCACTTTGCACAAAAATGTTAACCATATTTTTGCGCAATTCAGCTTTGTTTTCTACGTCCATCTCTCTTTTTTTTTCTTTTTTCTTTTTGTCGATTGTCTTTGGCCTTCATTTTTCTGATGGCTACAAAATGTTATGAAGAAATCACTGATATTTTTGTATCTACACCCAATTGTTTGTTAAATCATGAGTAAGTAAGAGATGTCCCAAATACTACATGAAAATTCAATTGTCTTGCAATTGAGAAAAAAATACTTGCTCAATGAAAGTATGCGGTCACTTGTGCCAAAACTTGAGTTAGGTAAGTAGGTGCTCTGTTGCTGAATTTTGTGAAAATCCTACCTATGTATCATGGAAGAAAGTATAGCAGACACCAATTCAATGTGGATCAATTTTAAAAAGAACCAACTGGAAAATTCATATCAATTAACCATACATTTGTTTTGTGTGTAACATCAACATACAAAACATTTAGTCCAAATATTTTTTTCTTATATTTAATTACTCAATTCATATTAATATGATCATTGCATTTGCATTGGCATATAAAAAATACATTTAATAGTATAATGTGATTCTTCATTCAAGGATAATTCAATATGACTGTACAATTCATAGTGATTTGTTGAAAATATTATTTGTAAGTAAGTGTGTAATCTATAAAATATAAAAACAAACTAAAGTAATTTTATCTACAGGTTTTTTTTTAGCATCAATTACATTAAGATAACTGTCCAACTTCATTATTGATTTGACGCATTAAATTAAAGGAGAATTTTTTTGATCATTATATGGACTGAGGCATTTATATTTTTTTAATAGGTAAGAATTTCATTATAAAATAAAATTTGAATTTGAATTTTTTTTTAATACTAAGTAATAAGCATTAATGTATCGCAATAATAATTTCCAATAATTAGTAATAAACGTTAACTAAATTGTAATTGAATATTCAATTTTATTTAAACAGGATGATAAAATTTGTGTGTCACATAATTAAAAAATTATACTATGTTGGATTTTTAAAATCTCGAATGATTGTGTTAATTAAAATTCTTAGCATTATAATTTATAATATTTAGTCTACAAATTATTTATTGTATTATATATATATATTTTTTTTTTACAGGATACATTTTGTGCATAAGGTTGAGTAATTTTACCAAATTTTATCAATATTCAATTCTAATAGGATAATTATGGTCCAGTTAATTATGTGAATAATATTTTATTCAGACTCGTGGTTTATTTTTATTTTTTAGTTTATTTCTTCGACAAATTACAAGTCATTTACTATATTTATATTATGTTCTTAAATAATTTGTGTATACAGTTATTTTAAATTAATTCTTATATTTTGTTGTAAATATATTTTAGAACAATAAATTAATATACAATTTTAACTACTAGAAAATATACTTTTATTTTTATTGTTAACAAAAAAATATTATGTTAAGCCTAGTTGTTAGCTGTTATCTGCCATGATACTCTTTATATCTTATAAAAATTGAATTACTAGTGGTGATTTTATTATTCGAATGTTAAGATGTGTTTAATGTAATTCTAAGTTAGATTGTGGGTAATGTTTATATCTCAAAAATATAAACAACTAGTTTTAATTCTACTTAATATTTAAAAAATAGTCTTATATTGTTAAGATTTAGGCTACTATATTTGGGCTGGTATCAGGGTAAATAATAGAGATTATATTTATATGCAAAATGTATAAATAGTTTTTTGTTTAAATGAGATCTAAAACATAAAATAATAACTAGATTTATTCAACCATAATTAAATTTCATATTTGCAACAAAAAAATCATTGCCTTTAGGCAAATTTTTTAATATCACAGCCTATCCAATACTTTTATTTATACATTGGACTAAATAAAAACTAATTTTTAACCATAAGATTTTGGACCACTATTCCACTAAAATAATGTGATCACAAGAACAAAATAAAATAATAGAAAGTGGGAAGTTTGAAAATATATTTTTGTCTATTTTTAATTTTAAATGGCATTTCTTTAAATAGACATTGAAACTTTGAATACAATTAATTTATAGTCATGTTATAAATATGATGTTAACTTAAATCTTTATTATTAATAAATGTTGCACATTTAGTTAACAATGGGTTCAAATTTTTAAAAGTTATTTATCTGTAAATACATAGTTGTATTATGTATAGTATAATAATTTATAACCATACAATAAAATGTATAAGTAATTCACTTATTTTTTCTGAGTGGAGTCAAAAAAACCTAAATTTGAACGAACGCTTTATTAAATATTTTATATTTCTTATTCAAATTTAAAATATTCATTAAAACTATTAATCTTTTATTACAAATTATATACTATATTGTACTATAATTTATGCTTAGATCGTTTAAACTTGGCTAGTTTCCCAAAAAATTAAAAATTACGTATACTACACCATCATCTAGCGATAAAAGTGAGTGGTGGTTTGCTATGTCCGTTCACCAAAGTTCATAATCAAACTGGTTGATGGTGATGCAGTTATCGCCTGGATGTTTTGACGTAATACACAGAGCGACAATTATTCAGTGTCCAGTGCTCTATCTCAATCCATAGATGATAGATCCGATAGTTGGCCAAGTATCAAAGGTCATTCATTTAAAATGGTCCCTCGTCCTATTTAGATCTAATTTCACTCATTTGATTATAGTAATTTAAAAGTAAAAAATTATTATTAGTGTTCGTACGTTTTTAAGTGAGTTATGAGTATATGGTATTTAGCCTTGTACAATAATACAATTTAATAATATAGGTATATAAATAACTTATTAAAAAATATGAAAAGATATCGTAAAAAACTTTAATTTTCTATAATATATATAGCGCGTAAAAAAATTATTGTTTATTAGGTTATCTTGTCTTAAAAATATAGCATACATGTGAAAAAAAAGATATTTTACAATTTAGCAAAATTTTACTTTACCAAATCAAAGTTTTAGCATCTGGGTTGTTATTTGAAATTTTTAAAAATCTACTATAACAAAATCTGTAGACTGCAGAAGAGAATATTTTTGAGATAATGTTATATTTCTTTTTTTAATGTATATACTACTATAGTTGTATAATCTAACGAATATATTAAGATGGTTTTAAGTATAAAATAGCCAATAGTTAATATAAATCTAGGATTTCATTGTAGTTCCACTTCTGAGTAAAGTTCCCCACAAACCTTGTAGCTTTTTAAAAAAATATTTTGGTTTTCTACACGTTTCTATATTTTTATGTCTTAAACTTCTTTTTTATTACATATTATACATAGGTACTAACTAATAAATATTACTATTAGGTAACTAAAATTACTGATAACAGTTAAATTATTATATTTATATTGTATTTGGTTGTCTTTTAATATGCAGATAGTTTAAATTATCTATTCATAAACTTTCATAAATATATATATACTTATGTAGTATGTATGTATACATAATAAGTAATTTAAAATTATTTTCTAAAGATAGAATTTAAATCTTTAGTTGATACTTTTTGTTAGTAAGATATCAGTAATATAATTTTATTACTTTGTTAGTAGTTGCTGAAGCTTAAAACAACATCTTTCTGGTCTTGATAAATAAATAAATCTCAAGTCCCCTCTCCTAAAAATAAATCTAAATATCCCTACTTATATCATACAATTAACATGGATATATTACATTTTATAATAGTATTTCTATAAAAACATGACGCTGTAAATTCATTATAATGGCTATAATCAGCAGACAATATAATTTATAAAAATAATATGATTTAATTATACAAATTATTCAATCGTAATAACAATTTATGTAGTAAATATTCCTGCTATTTATTCTAATCTAATAGATGTTAAAACCATACGTAATATTTAGTAATGTTATCTAGACGATGGTTTTTCTAATTTTTTTTAAATTTTTCGTTGATCAATCACGGATACTGCATTTAAAAGTTCTCTTAAAACAAATCAGAAAATATGTGGATAGGTAGGTACTTACAATAATAACATAAAATTTATAAAATAACATTAGATGTAAAATATTGAAAACCTTTCTATTCATAATAAATTAAAATAGTTTTGAGTGAAAAATAAAATAAAACATTTCAAAAAAATGTAGGTAGATAATTGATTAATTTTGTCATACGTTTAGTATTTGATCAGGTAAAATATGATTTTTTTATTGTAAGTGTAAGAAATATTTTTTTAAAATTAAAAAAGTATAATAAACTTAAATAGACGCGCTGTCTTGTGGAAACAAATACAATGGACATTGGGCACTATTCCCGTTGTTTATTCGGAGCCTATTGAGTATAGACATACGCATATGCTTAATATGTGCATGTGCATGTGGATGTGTCGAATTGCAAAACGTAACTGCGATTCGTGAAATTACGTTTATTATAATATAATAGGTAGGTATCGCAATCATAATCGGCATTGCAATAGACGAGGTGAGTTATTTCATGTTTGTCATAATATCATCATAATTCATAATATCTATTATCTATTCATTTTATTCTATGTAGTCGTGTGTCTGTACGGTCGTAATCAGGACTTTGGCCTTTATACTTTTATGTAATAAATATACGACGGAGACGACCATCACACTCGCCACACACTTCGACACGTTAAATAATATTTTTATTATTATTACGTCGATGAACAGCTGATCAGGAAATCCCTTCCCTCGTCGTTATGTTATAGTGATATACGTCTGGACTTGTTATTTTTTTTCTTCACCAGTTGACCATGTTATCATCATTATCAGAACTACCAATTTGTAACTGCGCGACGACATTAGACCAGACTACTATCGGAGACGACGGACTAAAAGCTAGGACAGAAGAAATAAAATATAATACAATATATATAAAAAAATAATGATCAAACAAATAAATAATTAATCGATATTATCATAGTAATTACGTTAAGACAATCGTCATCGTCGTATTTTTCGTGATATTGTTATTATTATTTATTATTATCATATCATTATTATTAATTTTCTTTGTTTTCGTTCTCATACCATCGGAACGGTCGAGTTTTGTTCTCTGTGCGCAATTCTAAGTGGATTCTCGTCGTCTGCTGCAACTTGAAGTGCGCCAACAGCAGTACATGTCCGCAGTTGTTTTTTGGTGCTGCGATCGATGTCTGATGTTCCGGACGTCGTCGTCCGCGTGACGGAACGTCTTCTTTCGGTGATCGTTCGCTTATAGTACAACGCGCGCGATAAACCAAAAACAGACTTCCGCCGTCCGTGTTCGTCCGCGTCGTCCTGAGGCGGTGTTCGCGTGAACGTTCGTTGCATGCGAAATGGGAGCGAAGGCCAGCACGGCCAACGGTGATGACGGCGGTGCCAGTCATGGCGATCACAGGTCGTTCTCTAACGGCAATGGGCCGGATTCTGTGCAGACAGCCAGCAATCCTGGGTTCAGCATTCTGCGTTCCCTGCCTAGCGCTGTAGCTAACGACAGACAGCGTGCCAGGTCTTTGTCCGGTGTGCCCAATGGTCACGACAACAACAGCAACTCGACGAGTCCACGGTTCGATATTACAGATGTCTTGGAGGCTGACAGCAGCTCAAATGATGACCAGAACTTGGACAGTCCTACAGTTACTGCTAATATTAGTCTTGGACGCGTTTATTCGGCTCATTCGTTACCTGCACATATTTGGCCATTCAATGGTATGTATGTTTTCTTATTTTTTTTTTTACAATGATCAATATGATATTTCTAAGGAATAATAGTAATACATATATTTGTAGTAGATGTTTACTCGGAAAAACTTGTGGTTTAGTGTATTCTATCGGCGCAATTTGAGTTTTAAATTTGAAGGGGCTATTATAATTTGCATGCATATACTGTGTGTACTGTGTTTATACTCCCCGAGATATATAAAGGTGAAAGGGGATATATACAAACCATTTTGTGGGGGCTTAGCCCCCTAAGCCCCCTTAAAATTGCGCTTATGGCGTATTTGAATAATTTAAGTACCTAACCTATGTACTTGCTATTTTTCCAAGCATTGAGACAAATTACTTTTTTTTACGGAGATCAAACCTAGAAATTTACTAGCCTACATCCACCCTTACCATCATTAATCATCAAAAGTTTAAACATATTTACAACTTTATTAATTAATTATAGGTATAATATTACATTTAAAATATAATTTTATAAGTACATAACCCCTACCAATTATTAAGAATCATACACACATACCTAGCACCCGATTATTTTTTTATTTTTTGAGGGGGAATGACAAGTGCTCTTGCTCCTGTTATGCAACTTCTTTTAATTAAGTTCTTATAAATCAAAATTAATCTTATTATTTTGCTTCCCAACACAATCATAAACATAAGAACTTTTAATAATTGATTTGCATACCACATATATTGGTTGTTTGAAGTTGTAATACAATATTATGTAATTATATATTCTATAGAATTTTTAATTTTAATATTCTTACATTCAAATAAAATAAACATAGCCTATCATGAACATCCATTTGAATAAAATCAAATGAAGGTAAAAAACTACTTGGTAAATAGTACCTAGCCTACATTTTATACAATACAATATTAACCATATATAACTATATTAGACTTACAAAAGATGTGTTTACAACTATTTTTATTTAATTGTTATCCTTTTTAAATTTCCTACTTACCCAGAACCCTGAATCATATGACTTAGATTATTAACATTTTTATGAAACAAAGTAGGTACAGTACAACTCTTTATAACAAAACTGGTTACAACAGAAAACTCTATATAACATAAATATTACATTATAACTATTGATTTAGTTTATAATCTATTATATAATTTGTATATCCTCTCTATTATGAAAACTTTATAACAAAAGAAATCTCTTGGTTCCTTCAAATTTGTTATAGAGAATTTTCATTTTTCACTATATAAATTTTCTAGTCCTATATAATACCTAATTGATAATTTTTATAGACATTTTTATGATATATTATGTTTTAAAAATGCATACTGTACAAATAAAAAAAGAAAAAAGAAAACATTGAACAATCTTACATAGGGTTGATATTGGATTCAAATAAAAACTGTTACAATGACAATTTTTTAACAGTTTATTTATTTATTAATTTTTTGTTTAATAAAATATGTTATAAATTTGAATACTCATTTAGTACAACCATTAGATACCTACTGTTGATATAAACAATTTAGATTACCTATGTCCTATTAGTATCTTCAAGGTATCTTCTTACTTAGACTTTAATCATTAAAGTGGTACTTTTTCGTTATTTTGACTATCACTTGACTTAATTATAATTTTTATTCACTTGCAAAACAAATGACTCGCGACAAATATCTCTACATGACCATTATTGTAATAATGTTCTTCCAGTATTATTTTTTTTCTCTTTGAAAACAAATTGAGTCTAAGGTCTACATTTTTTTTACATTTTTATTTTTTATCACAGCTACTGTGTATACTTTTCATATGTAAATATTCTAATCTATTACTGTACCATGATTCATATTTAAATATTTTCACAACATTTTTTAATAGACATCACTTCTGCAATCTATCAAAACATAAAACTTAATGTATTTTAAAAAGACAATTGACTATTATCGACCAAGTAGTCTTGGGTCTTGGCATCTGGCATCAGGTATTGGTAACAGAATTGAAGTTGATTTTATTCAAGATAATGGAAAAGCACCATTACATTTTAAGTAGTACAATTCTATTATCAAATTAAATAGAAAAAATGTGTATACTTATTTGATTAACTTTTTTTTATTATTACATAATAAGATACACAATTTTTGTGCTTGATTAGCATTGATTATAGATTATTGTTATGGTATTGGTTTTTAACAATTGGAAACATTCAATTTCTATTGTTGATTAATTTATTAGTTGACCAGTTACAGGTAGTTCTAGGTGTACCTATAAATTGCATTAAAAAATATCTGTTAAGTTATCTTTTTGAAATTTTAGTTTAAAATTAACTTTTAATAAACACTTAAGTTTAAGCTACTAAGTAGTAAAATATAGTATCTTAACTTAGAGTGACCACTTTTAGAATTAACTAACCTAACCTAAATAATAAAAGTATTCAAATGTTTAGGAAATTCCTAAAATTAATACAATTTTTTTAAACACTTAAGAAAATTTTCTTTTTATTATTAAACTATATCGCTAATTTAGTTGTTCATTAGCATCGGCCCACAAAAACTGTTATCTGTTATTTATAACTTTGGTTATGAAACTGTTTTAAATTTGTTTCCTAGATTGGTTTCTTTTAAAAATACAATGTAATAAAACGTAAAAACGAGATTAAAAAGAGACCATCTTCTAGAATCTAGAAATGGGATAAAAAGGATTCCATTTGAAGTTTGTCGGGACGAGATATGATGATCAAAAAGAGACAATCCTGTTTTAATGGGACATCTAATCACCTTATATTAACTGTGATGCTAATTAGATTAATTTTAATGAATATGCATATTTTTAGATACTAAGCAGAGAAATAGGTATATTGATTTTACAATGATATGTGTTTTTCTTAATATCTGTGTACATGATAAGTAATTGATAAAATGCTTCAATTTTTACTTTGAAAGTGGTTTTGAACAGTAAATTAAATCTAGTTAGTACTCTGGTTAAAGAGATCAAAATTAAAAATCTGCAGTACTTTTTTTTTTATTATTTAGAAAAACAGGAATTCTTACACAAATTCAATATAATTATTAGGTAATAATTGTTTTGTATCCATGGTTTTGAAAATTTAGACAGTTATTTAGAATTGTTTTTCATCTTATAAAATAAGTTATCACTGAATTCAAATTTAACAAAATCTATTATAGTAATTAACTCAATAACTAATGTACAATAGAGTGATACCCACTTATCTGCTTTCTTTTAAAATAAATGTATTCTAAATTAAGCTAAACATTTGCATATCCTAAATGAGAATTATTTTGAATAAAAAATGTTTAGTATATTAGGTACCTCTATCTAATTTCTCACGTTTCTTGATTTCTTGACTATATAAAATAATTGTTACTACATAATGAATTCTTATGAAATTTTACCAAATTACCAATGATCAATGATTACAGTGGATCCTCGATTATCCGGGGTAATGACGGGGAGGGGATCACACGGATAAATGAAAACCATGGTTAATTGAGACTTTTTATAATAATGAAATTTTGAAATGTTTTGTTTAATTATAATTATAAATATATACATTAATGTTATACATCTACAGTCCATACTTATTTTTAAATTTTTGGAAGAGTGAGCACAGTTAATCGCAAACACGAATAATCGAGGTTCTACTGTATCATTTTCCCACTAATTTAAATATTTTTTAGAATTTCCTTGAGAATTTCTTTATAGCAAACATTTATTATATTATATATTATTGAATAATTTTTATTAACTTACCAGAGGAGTAGTATTTATATTTATAGTAACTTGCCACTTGTGATATATGTACACTTGTTATATATTTATATCATTATTTCATTTAATATAAATATTTAAGAGTTTAGTTTTATGTGATTAATTTCTTCAAGATAAATGTTGATAATTTATAGTAATTTCTTTCAATTTTTTATTGTTTTGAATACATAAAAATGTAAGCACTTTTTTTTCAAAAAATAGTGCATGTTTAAATTAGAAAATTATTTTAAAAACTATGCATTATTAATTTTGCTCACTATCTTAAATTTGAATAACACTATACCTTGTAATTTATAAAATATTTACTTCAATTTTTTCATTGAAGTCAGGAAAAAAATTGGCAAGAAGTTTCTCATACTACCCTTAATATGTATAAATCTATTACCTTGGTAATACAAGTTTAGATTTTGTTTTTGTAGATAGGTACTTATAATATATATATATATATATATATATATATATATATATATATATATATATATATGTGAGTATAATCTGATTTAATAATTATATTAAACAATATAATAATTTACTATTTTTTACAAACATTTTTCTAATTGATTATCTATGTTAAATTAAAATTTATATTTTATTATAATTATTAGTGTGTTATAAAATATCATGAGAATTTTATTTAAAACATCACTATTAATAAAACTGGGCATTGAATTTTTAATAGCTACCATTTGTTTTACCTTATTTTAAGTTATGATATCTAACTAATTGTATTTTCAATGTACCTATGTTGTCTTAGTTTAAAATTATGTTATTATACATTATGTGATGTAAATATATATGTATTAGTTATGTACTTATGGGTATTATAACATAATTTTTGTTTCATATTTAATGTTATAAATATCTAAAATACATTACATTGTTTCCTTAATGTATATCATATGATATTATATGTCTTAAAAATTCATCAAAAAAAGAACAAAGTTGTGTTTTATGAGCAGTATAATGTATTATGTACCAATGGTAATTGGTTATAATTACTAGATTTTAATGAAATGTAAAATGCCCACTTGTTTTTATAATAATTTATAATTATAAATACATTATTAATAATATTAACAAAAAATATTAATTTTACTATCACAGTCTTTCTTAATTAAAATCACCAGCTTTGTATTTTATTTTTTTTTTGTTTATAAACTGTAGTTCGTGATGGGATCTGGAAGTGTATAAAAAATAATAATAGTAACTACCTATTAATATTAAATACTTTATTATACTCAATGTTATGATATTTATACCTAGATTTGGGTCATCATTAATGTTTTAAAGTTTTCAATTAAAATTTAGATGGTAGATTAGCTTTTAACAATCATGTAATTTGTTTTTAAAAAAGTGTAATCTATATTCAATTTATTATTTCTTTTGATTTTTATATAACCCACAAGTTCACCAAACTAGCCAAATATTTAGCTACAACTGTGGTTACAACTTAAATTACTAATTAATCTAATGCACTTAGAGTATCTCATATTTACCACAATATTTTAAGTAATATTACCCGAGTAAAATATATCAAATTTAAAATAATATTAATCCTAAAAATATCGGTGACTGACTTTGATTCAATTAAAAGCAGTGGTAGATTTAGGAGAGGGAGGTGCTTAGGATCTATTTTTTAAAAAATACTAATAATTCGCCAATTTAAAAAAAATAATGTATGTTAAATTGTTTAAAATTTTTATAATGCTTAATTATGTTTAAATACCAAATTATTAATTTTTTTCCCCCAAATTATACAAAATAAGTACTTTAGTACAATTATTATTAACAAAATAGTACCCATAGCACCCACCATAAAAAAATCCTAGATCCACCACTGATTAAAAGTAAAAATAAAATATTTAATGTTTTTTTTTTTTTTTTTAATATTTTACACTTGTTTAATTTTGTTATGTTATTAATTATTGATTATAAATTATGACAATGTAATATGTATATGTTATAAATTAATAATTATATATTAAATAGTATTATTAATTTATAACATTATACATGTCTATTGTATATAAAATAAACATTGGTAAAAACTAAAAAGAAATTTATTCACTAACATGTTGACTTTTCATAAAAATTAAAAGTAGGTATTGATTTTTTGAAATTATATAATAGCTACCTATATATAACTTTAATAATACTGCTATAGGTAGTTATTGTTTAACTTATTATACATAAATGTATTTATCTAGATTATAGTTGAATAGTTAATATTGTGTATGTCACTTATTTACTAATTATAAATTAAGATATGAACAGCAGTTTAAATATTTAGTGGTAATTATTTGTTCATTAATCTATTAAAAACTCAATTCTAAGCGTTGTAAACAATTATATTTATTTACATTTGTTTAAAAAAAGTAAAATATAATATTGAGATTTCCAACTTGAACATAGAATAAAACCAATGTACTTTTACTATGAGTTATACTATTTAAAGTTCTTGTGCTTTGCTTTTTAGTATTTTGCTATTTAGTAAGTAATACCATTGATGAATGGTAATACTAATCACATTTATTTAAGTATACAATAAACTTAGATTTATTATTAAAAATTTGGCTCAAATATTTTTGAAAAACTGAAAATCATTAAAATAATTTATCAACATCAAAAATAACTTTAAATTAATTAGGTCAGTAATAATAGTTATTTTGTAAACAAGTAAAATAGTTAAATATATAGTGAACATAAATTGTATTTGATTATTTGTTTGATGATTTGATGATGAATTTCAAATGTCTAACAATTTGTAATTTATATTGGTAAATAAATATGAAAATAGATACTTGGTGAGATTATTGCTTATTATGTTACTATTAAATTTACAATATTGCTTTATACCCTTATATAGGTTATAGGTAATTGTTTTATTATATTGTTTTAAATAGTTCTGTAAAAACTTGGAAAATGATTTCATATCAGTGCGTAGATTCGAAAACGTATTTAGAATTTTGCGAATGTAGAATTTTAAGCATAGGTTATTACTAGTAACTAATTACTATTACATTCAATTAAACCCATTATTGCAATAATAATTTTATCACGATAATTGTTGTTCACAAGAACTGAGTGATGGCTAAAATTATCTAAAATTGAGTGATATATCAAAAAAGTGGTTTTAGAAGACGAAAATTCTTGTATTATATTAATTATTGTTGCAATAAATTAATTGAACAAGATGAATATAGTAAGTATCCTAATAAATACCGCATTCGCAGGACGTTAGATTTTCAATTCCACTTTCTGACTTTGATCATAAAAATTTGTATGAACAACCTAAACACCCTGTATTTTTTTCCATAGCAAAATTATCTTTTTATGAAAACAGTAACGAAAAAATCAATATTGTCATATTGCATCCATAACAAATTCTGATAACAATTTATCATTGTGCTAATGAATTCTTGATAAATTTAAATGATTTAAAATATTACTACCTTAAACTAAAATGTGAATATATACCATTTATATCATATTACACTTATCAATACAAGTGCTGCTAGTATTCGTAATTAATATTACTTTATTTGCGTAATTACATTGACGTATTTCATCATTATTGTTTTAGATTTCAAACCTGCGTTTGGTTAAGTACTCGCAGAGTCACAGATACAATTGTATTTATTAGTTTAAGAGTGACGTGTACTTTTAATTTTTATTTATGTCCCCTACTCAAATAATTCAATAACTTAAAAAGTTAAATTACATACTAGGTCATAAATTTAGCACATGCAATACTTCGGAAAGATTTTAGTTTTAGAATAAATATCACTAATATTGTGAAATTATTTATAATTAAATAAACCAATAAACCAATCTGTAAAATAATATATTTTTGTTGTATTAGAAATTAATATTATACATTAATTGCCTCGTTTACAGTCTAAAACAACTATAATTTTCATATGACATAATATATTTTACTTAATATTTATATTAAAATAGTATTAGATTAATTTACTTTTCTTGAGATGTCTTTTGAATTTTAATCGTTACGATTTTAAATGTAGAAATTTTTTTACAACGATATATAAATACTAATTATACATAGGTACTTAATATGTTTATTATTCAGAATGCTTCACTATGTTTATGTCAGTCAATAATATTTTTTTGTTTTTTAATTATAATTTTGAAAAAAAATAAATTTAAAGATAAGCTTAAAATTAGATAAATAATTATTCTTTTATATACCATGTATATAAGTAGATATTAGCTATTTTGATGAATTTCAGTACCTAGTTTGAATATAGATACTTAATGATAGCAGAATAGAGGAATTTTTCACATTCTTGTTGGAAATTTATTAACGATTTCACTTTAGTTATAAATTGTTATATTTTTTGGTTTACCTTTATTCAAAATAAAAAAAAGGTATGCAAGTGAGTACAGTTCTGCTGTACAGTAGGTGTTGAGCGATTCACTATAATGGATATATTAAATTTGAATTTAATGATATACCAATAATAATTATTGAATAATTGTATCTAAAAAACGATTTTAAATTGAGACAATTTGTTTAGGTTTTATTATTAAGTATGTTTCAAAATGTGTCTTTTGAGCTCTGTTATTTATAATAAATATTAAATAAACTACTTATGAGCAACCTTTTATTATATTCCTAAGTCTTAACTATACAAATTTAACATTTTATAAATTGTTAACTATAGAATAATCTTCAAATTTTGGTAATTTTAACGATGTTTGTCTAAATTTGAATTTTAAATGCTTATAACAACGTTGTATTAAATTACCAAGCTTTTTTGACCAAGCGAAAAATTTTATCGAGAAAAAAAATGAAAATTTCAAAAGTTTATAAATAACTCAAAAATAGTCAATGCTATAATGTTATCAAATTTCAATTATCCGTGGTAATCAATCCTGTCAAAAACTAGTTTTGTAAAATTCCCTTTTTTCATTAATTTTTTAGATTATTTTCAAAAATATTAGACAATTTAACACTTCAAATGTAGAAACTAGATCCAATTTGATATCCAAAACAACCCTCAATTTGAAAATCGAAACATTTTTTCGACTACTAATTACGTATACAAAAATAAAGACTCACAATAAAATCAATACATTCATGGCTCCGCTTAGAATCTAAAAATGAAATGTTTTCTAATATATTTTAAATCTCGGAGCGAATTTATAATATAGTAAATTTTAACAATGTATGTGACTATTTTAAAGTTTAATTATTAATTTTCATTAAATATTTAAATAGTTATGCTAGTTTTAAAGTTTATGTAGTGACTATTTTTATAGTTAACGGGTGATAACTATTTCTATTTTTTTTTAAATTTAATTACTTTTATCGAAGATCAAATTTCAAAGTAAATTTTCAATTTTATTCAAAAGTTTTATTAAAATAAAAAAAAATATCTAGTGATATACTTCATTTTACCTTTTAAGTAATAATGATCCACTTTCTTTTAGCGAAGTTAGCAAAGAAAGAAGAAGTGTTATGTAAACATTGTGGTTTGTACGGTATTTTTAGGTTTACTGTTTACAAATTAATTAATGGTGATAATTAGTCAATGTTATTTTTGAAAAGAATGTCAGTCCTACTATATGTTGTCTCTTTTTTACACATGGATAACAGTACATTTGCTTTCAACAGTTCCAATTTCGTGTTATTAGATTTAATATCAATGTGAACCAACTTTTATTATCAAACTTAAAGGTAATACAATTATCTGTGTTATTTTGTTGGTTTTTAATAATATTTTAATTTTTAATCAAGTTATGAAAATATTCAAGCTTAAATTTTTTTACACATCTTGCTTAACAGTTAAAAGGTCAATTTACTTAGTATTTAAGGTAACAACAAAAAATGAAAACTACCGAGCGTAAGTTTTAGTGTGTTATATGATAATAAGACACATATAACACATGGGTTGACGTTCTCCTAATATTGCAGTAATACTAATTTTTAGTATTTAATATTCAAAAATAACTCATAGGTACTACGCATACACACATAACAATAGAGTGGAAAATCGTGTAAAAATTGCTGTTGGAAAATAGTTGTGTAGCCCAATAATACACTTTTTTCTTTACTTTATTGTAGAGTTTTATTAATTTTTTTATTGAAGATAAATGAATAAAATAAATATTTTACATATAATCAACCACTTATATACAACCTAGCTGTTACTTTTATTTTGACTTTTGTGCAATATATAATTTATTAATTACATAAATTAGTTTGAATACTGCGTGTTGATATTTATCATTTTTTTATTATTATTATCTTTAATTTATAAACAAAATTGAATTAACGAACTTTGGACCAGTTATTACTTTCAATACTTGTAATGAAGGTTTAAAATATATTAACTCTAGTAGGTGGTCAGTTATATAAATAAATTATAAAATTGCTACTTAATAATTAGATCGTTATTTAAATTATGCTCGTAATCTACTGTATGTATAGAATTATGAATATAAAATAGTTTAGAAAAATAGCATGAATAATAAGCTGTATAATGACAAAAAATTAACTTCCTATTTTTGCAGCTTTCTTTAGTATAATATTACCACAATTCTTCTGTAATGATAATTAAATTGTAAACTATATTAAAATGCTTTTTGAAATATGATTTAAGTTATTACTCAAAATTTTTGTTTTAACTTTTATGATATTTTCCATGTACGAGTATTTCTGTTTATAGTTGAACGTACTTTTTAATTTTCGTTGGTACCTAATTAATAAATCGCAAACAATAATAATAATTGTTCTAACTTCTAATTGTGTCAAAAATAACTCACTACTCTATATCGTTTCACACGTTCTGTGATAATGGGTAACACGTGTATAATCTAAACGTGTATTGTGTATACTAATATGATAGTTAATATGCATTATACATTATATAATATTATGTAGTGTTTTCGGGTTCAGAACAGACAATATTGCATTTTTCTAAGTGGCGGTTATATTATTTTCTAATGTAAATAAGTATGTGGCCACTATCAACGGGTGGTTGTGCACTTTAAACAACTATAAGTCTGTATTTTCGCCCATAATAATTTCTCAATGTTATTATACTGTTAAAAACATCACATGTTGTTATTATTAAATGTAGGTACATATACCTAAATATTTCCTATTTAGCGATATTGAATTAATTTTTATTAGTCGCCGAGGCCTTGAAAGGCGAATCGATAAGCCATTATATTTTCAAGAATGATCACTACGCTTCGTGTACAGGGGAAACAAGGACGTCTAGTTAGCTGTGAACCAATCAAAAATATGATTTCTTTGTTGTTTATAAATTATAATATACTCAAAATCGTCTTTTCCTTCGTCCTCCAACAGTTGTATTGGCGAATAGCGATACTTTATATTACAGCAACTGGGTATACAAAATAATTAAGTATTTTAATGCATCTATTTAGTGATTGCTGTCTATTGATTAGTAACACACGCATCGTATACCATAGTACCGTACACATTCTTAAATTTAGGCTGTAGCTTTGTCGAGACATAAAAATATTTCTGAAGTCAAATTCATTGGTATAGTTTGGTAGTTCTTGTGGTTAAAAGTGTTATACTCTTTAATCAGCCAATTAATAAATTTCAAATAAAATATTTTTTAGTTTATTATTTTATTTTTTTATTGTTTGATTAGAAATGGTTAATCTCAAAAGTGTTATGTTAAGATAAATCTCATATAATATTTTATGTTTATGATCGATTAAATGTCTGTTTTCATTTTTGGAATATTATTTAATTATTTTTATTTTTAATTTTTATTCTATATTTTGTCTTGAAACTAAATTATTAAATAATGTTTGATTATAATTTGGTTAGTCTATACAACCTTTACCAGACTGTTGTTGAGTAATAACACACCAATAGTTATTTAAGTTATATTTATATAGGTTACTAAAATGTTTCTCAAATATTATAATATACCTACTTATTGCAAACAACATTCATATGTATTATTGTATAGAATTATAGACTATAGACGATCTTCATAAGTTCATCGTCTATCGTAGTATTATAAAACTCTTTTTTTAATTTTTATATAATAATAATGTTAGATTTACATACCTAAATTATGTTTAAAACTTCAACTGAAATATATTTTTAGAATTTACTTTTTACTATAACAATTTTTTTTTTATATTATTTACACAAAAAAATCAGTATTTATTTTGTATGAATTTAGTATTTTAGTATTTGCGTACTATAATTTTAATAGAACATTTTTAGAACATTTTCACTCATTCCAATTATTATTAAATTATATAATGTATAAATGTCTTTAAATTGTTTAATAGATTGAAAATTGAAAGAAAAATTATAATTATATTTAAAAGATAATAATAATTATTCAATTATAATAATTTGTTGTTTTTTTATATTGCTAAATGAATACAATGTATAAATTAAATGTTTTAATTTTTTTAATATTATTCTAATTTATTTCTACAGATTAATGAGCTCTACCAAGCATGCTTGTTTAGGGGCGTGTGAAGATAAATCTAATAATATATTTTTTTTATATTATATTAAGTTTTTATATCGATATTAATTACATTTCATAAAAATCAAATAACAATTTTGGATTCGATAATCATTCTTAGTTTATGAACGTTAAGGTTAATATTTAATAAATCACTTTAATCTGACTGTAAGTTATTGATAAAAACTATTGGTATAAAATATAATTAAATTTATATTATCAAATACGGCTGGATCAAATATTATGTATTGTACTTAATATTTTACAAAAGTTGTTTTATAATTATTCTACTTCCAATTTGAAATTCATATTTAGAAATTATTACAACACATTTGATTAGGTAGTTCTTTTATAAAGTAATTAAAACTTATAATTAATAGTTAAGTACTTACCTAATATACATTATATATTTATTATTTAGCTTAGTGACAGTAAAAAATGTTTTCTTATCATATTTAATTATGTTTATATTAATTTAACTCAAGTTTTTATAATATTATAATAAATATAATAATAATGTATAATATAAATTTTAATACTCCTATAAATATGCATGCCAAATGCCTATAGTATAAAAAATAAAAATAAATGTGTAGATCGTTTATTACAATAAAAAAAAAATATATTATAATTGGACAATAATAAGTATTTATAGGTAATTTTTATCACATAATATAATTTATTATTTATTTGTCTAGGAATTAAGTGTCCAGTATGTTCAAAGTTTGTTTTACCAGACGAGATAGAAGTTCATCTGGTTATGTGCTTGACCAAACCTAGACTGATTTACAACGGTAAGTCGTGAAATGTTTATTAGTTAATATTGTTATATTTATAAAATAAAATATTATTAACAAATAAATAGTGCGTGTTTTAATAATTTTATTACAATTGAATATAATTTATATGTGGCGTTATCTTTTTGATAATACTATTCATGAGAGTTTGTTAATGATAAAGTTATGTTATTTTGCAGAAGATGTTTTAAAAGACGATAAAGGTGAATGTGTCATATGTCTGGAAGAACTGATACAAGGCGATACCATAGCCAGGCTTCCTTGTCTTTGCGTATACCACAAAACGTAAGCATAATTACAATTTATATTTATTTATGTTATTTATACCATTTTAAATATGTCAAGAAACTACGTAGTTTATGTTTTTCTATAGAATTCATAATTTTATGTATTACCTATTAAGATTTGAATAGTTTTTATTTTAAAACATTAGATTATCGTTACCTTTATAACTGGTTTTTTCTTACAAACACTTGAAATCACGTTAGAATTCAACTTACCTATATATTAGGTATTATTATGTTATATTATATAACATTATTCTTTAAGAGAACGCCATACCCACATGTGTTGTCTTTGTCTTACTAACGTACATCATAACAAAATTTCGTTCAGCAGAATACATTTTGTGACGTTGGCTTTAATATTAGAGTAAATTTACCTATTATATGGACATTTTAAAGTTATTATATTCTATTTAGCTGTAACTATCACTTTAAAATAATATTATCATTAAAAGCATGTGTCATTGTCTAGATAATATTCTTACCTTTAAATTTAATAATTGGTAAATTTTCTCTAATATGAAAGCTAACGTCACAAAATGTATTCTGCTGAACGAAAATTTGTTATGATGTACGTTAGTAAGACAAAGACAATACATGTGGGTATGGCGTTCTCTTAATCACGAATTATAATTAATACGCGCAAAACTAGGTGTCTAGCAATTTTCCAGGACTATAAATTTAAATTGAGTACTTTTTTTTTTATTGATTTAATTTAAAAACTTCCCAAGAAAATTAATTTTGACGAAATAGTTCCAAACACATTTATTATAGCTTCCAATATCTGCTCACAATCGTTGTTCATCTTTGTTCGATTATTTATTTGATTTGGTTATGTTTAAAAAACATAATTACATAATATACAATATTTAAAATTTACACAATTTATTTACGACTACAATAACTCCTATCCCAAGAGTCCGTTTAAAACTGTGGTGTATATAGCATTTTAATAATATATCCACATTTCAGTCGCCTAGTCAGAATTTTGATTTTTTTGTAGGCAGGGGAGACATTTGGAAGGCTTAACTATCCTTCATAAGTTTGGTATACTGATGTTCTAGTTATGTTTAGATTTTTGATGCAACCTTAAAGCAAATTACAATTAATACATAGTAACATATTATGTATAATAGGTTCACAAAATATTGAAAGCATTTTTAAATTTTCTTATAGTCGAGGAGACTGCATCCAAGGTGTACACCACTGCTTCATTTTAATAATTATTTTTATTGATTTTTCTAAATTGACTATTATAATTTTAAAACATATTTTCCTACTTTATTTGTCAATCTATGTAAAAGCTTCATTGATAATAAAAGTTGAATGACGTAATAATTTTACTGCAATAAAATATAAACGATGTATTACAGATGTTTGAAGAAAACAGTAAAGTAAATAAAAACAATTATTTTATTTTGGATCGATGCCCTAACCCTACTCTTTAACTCTTAAAATTTAAGGATATTTTTGGTTTTGGCTTAAACTCAATGAATGTTCCAAAATCTAGTACAGCGAGTTCCTTTCATTTAAAATTTTTGACATTCTTAAGTCAAGGTTAAATAAAACAGGGATTCAGTTTCCGGGTCATTAAACTCATCTTAATATGTAATCATCTCTGTTTATATTTTTTTTATTATAAAATTAATTTTTGGTATAATACTATAATTATAACTTAAGTCAATAACTCGATTAAATGTGTATTTAAAGCTGTACACGAATAAAAAATAAAATACAGAATTTGTCTGGGCTACTGAGAACGAAACTTTCCGTGATTTTTTTTTAACGTGATGTGTAACTTATTTTTTGTAATGATAATATTTATCATTTTGTTAAACGATTTTAAGCAAATTTCTCTAAAAATGGGGAAAATGTCCTTTAAAACTGTGTCCGCTTATATTTTGTTTATGTTTTTTTTTCGTTGGTATTAATTTTTTCATCCATAAATTTTGTTATGTGTATACTTATAGGGTCTATGAACTATTTGGTACTTAGTATTATTGTATTTTTGTCAAAACATTAAATATAAATTATATATATATATATTATTGTTTAAAATTTTCATAACGTTTGTTGAAGAATAATAGTAAATGTTTTAAATTACAATTTCACATAGATGTAATGATGGTTAATAATTATTTTTGTTGTTTAGTTGGCTTAGTAAATTCAAATTTCAGAAGACGATAATGAAATACTTATAATTATCTAACCGCATGTAATGTTTGTATTATTTTTGGACTTTGACTTAAATTAAGTTGACTAAGAATAATTAAAACGAACCTGAGAAGAATAAATTAATCATTAAAATATATGACTTTTACTACATTATTTTATGAGGACCACTTAAATAAAGGCAAATTGACATAATAATATGTAAATTAGTAGAAAATGAAATGTGAAAATCTTAAACCACAACTTATAAATGAGACGCATTTATATAAAATCAATAGAGTATACACAAGTTAAATTAAAATGCTGAATTTATTGTGTATCGTATATGTATACTCTAACAATTATATTTTATATTATTCAATAAAAGTTATTACCTAATTTAAATAATATTAATTAAATATTTTTGGTCCTGAGAAAAGCAGAAAAGTATGTGTATGCTTGACTCTGTTTTTTGATAGGAAGAATACTCCAATCATTACATACTTTTTATCTGAAATGACTGAAATATTATCTTTATATCAGGTTTAAGTATTGTGACTTATGATTAATACTAGATTAAAAATAATAAATATATAATCAATGAGATATAATTAATAAAATGGGTAATCTACGTTTTGTCAAAATAAAAAAAAATTATTTAAACAATAAATGGAAACAATTTTTTAGAAACAACATTATTACACAGAATTGATTGTTCATAATATTAAAAATAATGTTTTTTTTGATACGATAATCTAGGGTGGCTAACCTTTTGTTTCTGCTTGTCAAATAAATATTATGATTGATTCTTTTTGGTCAGTGTGCCCCTATAAAATTAATAATTTTTAAAACAATAAGGCGGTCAAGTGAGTAACGCTCTGCTGTACATCAGGTGTCGAGTAGGTCTTTTGTAATGGATGTGTTAAATTTGAATTCAATGATATATCATTGTATATATAAAAGGATTTTGAACGAAGACAGTCTGTCAGTCTTTGCTCAGAATCGTTTTTTGCCTATATCACAGCTAATTTTATATGTTTTTATGATATTTCTATTAATGTAATTCATTTTACTATTGGTATTATATTTATTGTTTTATTGTTTTTAACTTTTGAATTAATTATACTTAACTGTAAATACCGTAAAATAGTGTGAATAAGGCTATAGTATAAATAGATAATATATTAGAATTAATAAATATATTTCGAAAATTTAATTACGTATACCTATAATAAAATGCATAATGTACGTACATTTTTTAAGTTCCAACAAACATTTTTTTTTTAAATTATAAGCAAAATAATTAGTATCGTCATTCATCATCATTAAAATATATAATCTCGTCCAAATTTGAATTTCAAGTGTCTACAAAAAATAGGTCTGATTGTTCATTATTTAGGTTTTTAGTTCCATTTTAAATTGCTTATGAAGATTAAGAAACATTTTATTACATTTTCAAACCTAAACTATAAAAATTGAATATTTTATAAATCTTATACTATAAAATACACGCCAATTTTGTAAGAATTTGAATTTCAAATGTGTATAAAAACAATTGTGGCTATGTATATTATTATTTTTATACAAATATAGAAACAATGTATGTGGAATCTTTTATTAAATTTTTAAGAATTTTGACCAAGCAAAAAAAATATTGCAACTACAAATTTTTGATATTTTTAATTAGTTTATGAACAACTCATGAAAAACTACAAATTTAATTTTCAAACATATTTACTTTGCGTTACATTTTTTATCGATTTATAGAAAAAAAACTTAAATTAATTGCGAATTTGTAATCTCTATAAGTATTTCAAAAAAAGTCGAATATGTAGATTGTACTGTATAGGAAACTCTGACATAACATTTGAAGAAAATTTCAAAAATTTAATGTTATTCATTTATAAGTTACACAAAACACTAAATCAATTTAGTCAAAAACTAATTTTGCGTAAACATTTATATTTTTCAATTATTATTTTTTACCCCTAAAAATACACAGTGGATAAAATTTTCTATCAGAAAACTTTCTCAAAATGTATTGAAGATCTAAACATTTTATCAACTACTTATCGCGCGTGTACAGTGTATATACACGCACACATACATGCACAAATTACACACATCATTATAAAATCAATACATGCATCACTTCACTCACAATTTTAAACAACACAATTCGTAAAAATATATACCTAATATTGTAAGTAAAATTTCTAAGAATGTACATATATGTACAAGTACAACTCACATATAGGTGCTACTTCAATTTACTATTAAAAATAATATAGCCACACACAGATATTTCGTTGACTAACGAAATACAACTAAAATACAATTTTATTACAATAAATGAAAATCTTAACAATATAATAAAAAATAATTTCATCAAACTCAATTTAACAAATTTTCTACATGTCTCTTGAAAATCATTCGTTTCCCTTCTCATCTCCCTATACATTTTTTAATAAATTATTATTATTTTTTTGTTTATCTGTCGAAAGTTTTAGGTACACTAACTTTTTCTATAGTACTCGTATAATACAAAAGAGACAAGGTTTTACACATTTTAACTTGTGATTCTTATGTTTGTGTCTATCATATTTTATAAGGTATGACGATGTCGTCTCTGTTGTTTTTTTGATTACTTTGCGTACCTACCTACAGGTATTAAGTAGTAGTTTGAATTAAATTAAAAGACTGTTGACCTAGGAAGTGCTCGGTTCATTATGAGCTTAATACGCAGTAATTTTAACTGGGGGAAGATATTATATTGTTTGTACATGTAATGTTAAGTGTTCAGAGTTTCAAGGTTTTTTTATTTTCGTACAATATATTTAGATAACATGTTTAGAAGTTTGGTAGCGGCTCTAGTACGATTTAATCAATACAAGAAAACATGTCATTTTTATTTGGTTACAGTCACATTTATTACAAGAATTAATGATAACTCTGGTCGCTGAGGGATAATAGATAACATTTATTATTGTTTGTAGTTAGTTAGATGTAACTATACAAGACTTCGCGGCACCGGTGTCTTTCAATGGCCGGCCAATATTTTTGATATTGTGGCGAGTATAATAGATTGGATTTAACGTAAATTGAGCTGTTGCATGGCTAGACAGAAATTTATTTTTTTTAGTATAAAGAAAACAGTAGAAAGAAAAAGACAAACAAATCCTTGTTTATAATTGTTTATCTTTATAAAAATTTGTATTAAATATAAAAATTTTATTTTTTTTGATTTTGAATTGTAATCTATTTTATAAACACTTTTTAATGCAGGATTTTTTGTATGTATTAAGTATTAACACGGAACGGTTTGCGTCAATTATACTGTAGTGCGACACGTTTAAATAATTATTTCTGTTTGTTTTTTTTTCAGATGTATAGATCGGTGGTTTGAAGTGAACAGATCGTGTCCTGAGCATCCCGGAGATTGAACCGTTTATACACAGACTTCGAACAAAATTTGAAAAAGGGAATATAAGATAATACATGTAACAAATAATTGTTGCGCAGCTATATATATTATAAATAATGATTATTATGATAATAATTATTAATAATGATTATATTATGGTTATTAATTATTTTAATTTTTTTAACGACTACGAGAACGAGAAGTTTGAAACATTAATACCGAACTATATACTATTACCATTTACCATTATCAATATTAAAATATATACATATAAATTAATTTAAAATTATGTGCACGAAAAACAAATAAATAACGTCAAAATTATGTCTATAATATGCTTTCAATATTTTGCTATTCGGTTGTGTACAAAGGCTGATATTACCGTTAATTGTCAGATTTTGCTCGATCTTTTTTATTTATTGATTATAAAAATGATACTTTAACTTACAAAACCACTCTTAAAATGTTATTCTTGATTGTGAAATTTTTTTTTCATACAAAATGTTTATTTATTGTTTAATGCTTTATAAGATGTATAAAGTTGAGCAATATTCGGTTGAGATAAATTATTAAATATAATAAAAAATATTTTTTTTTTAAACTTTATTTATACTACATAATTATATAGTTGACGTGTTACATAATACAAAAAACTGTACATATCATTTTATGTTTTTTTGTTTTTTTAGATTTGTTCTCTCAATTTTTTATCGGTACATTTACATGTCTTGAAGTAAAAATTACTACTAAATCATAACATAAATGTTTTAACTTCTACCTTAACTTTTCTATATAGATTGAGTTTTAAATTAATGTTTTGTATATTATGTAAACTGATCATAAATAAAGTTGTTATTGTATATTTTATAAATGTTCCGAATAAATCAGCAAATATATATACTTATATATATATAGCTATTCCAGAGTTTTAATTTTATGTTTTATATTATTTTTTTCTGATTTCATATTGTTGATGGTCAGTAAAATGTATCATTTATTTTAATTTTACTCAATTGTATGAAAATTTAAATATACTTAAGCGTTTTGTCGTTATTTTTAATTTACATACGGTGCATTGTAACTTTGTTTTGTTTTGTTTTATTATTATTTTTTTTTCAAATTTTATAACTGATCATGGATAGTTTTTGTAACTTAGTCGGGGCTGCTCTTTTTACAATTTATTTAATATTTTCGTATTATTTATGTAAATTTGTTTTTAAACTTGAAGTATGTTGTATGAAATATGGTATAACCAATAATATGAATATAATTATATAAATGTTTAAAAAACCTCCAATGTACAACAATGAAAATCTTTTGATTGATTTTATCAAGTTGCATTTACCCCCAGGCCCCTTATGCCCAATTGCCATTTCAACTATATTGTTATAGGTTGCACACACTTAGCTACAATGGCTGGTAACTGAAATGCTCTGTAAACCGCTATTGTGCTACAAACTATTATCCCGCTTTAACTATGCGTGCTCCAAGTCCATCATATTTTGATAAATTATTACCTATATATTTATAAATTGTAAAAATCATGAAGTAAATAAATAAAAACTTAGTGAACTTATGTTGAACAAACATTTTAAAGAATACAATTTTTTTTCTTACCAAGAACAATATTTAATGTGTATGAGAGTGGGTGAGTGTGTGTCTTATAATTATATATGTAAGTTTATTTTTTAACGCAAAGGGTTGTAACAATAATGCAAGTCTTAACAAATACAATTTTAGTTTGGTTAAGTTTTATTGTTTCTTAATTTGTTCTAATATAAAATGTAATATGTAATTGTATGTTTACCGAAGATGAAAAAAATGTTTCTGGTTTTTGTTGACATTAACATAATTATTATTTTTACAACTATATTTATAAGACCCAATCTAATCTATTTTATTGTGATATATCTTAAATGTATAATGTATGATTAAAAAGACCATATTATTATAAAAATACAGTGTTTAGACGCATTCGATATATTGTATTTGTTATTTATTTTAACTTTAAATTAATATAATATATACAATATATGTGACTTAAAATTATATGTTGCTAATTATGCTATCATTAGATATTTGTAAATTTGGTATTTTATACTATTTTTAATCATTATATTTTGACATTTATAATGTTATAATATTTATGCTATTATTTATAATTATCAATATCAGAAGCTTGGAAAGTGTGTATCATTGTAACTATTTTATTAACATAAAAATATAATGATTAAAAATTTAGATAAATACCTTATTATACAACTATAGCATATCTATAATAGAATATATTAAATAATTTTATTAAATGTTTATATAGTCTCTTGATTTACCACAGCCATATACAGTATGCAATAAGTAAATAATATGTATAAAAATACTATATAGTCAAAAAAAGATGTATTAGAGTTTTTGTTCTTAAAATAATAATGCACTATATTAATGTTTAACTTTAAAAAGTTAATAGTAACACTGTACAATACAAATTGGGTTTTAGTTCATTAATGTATAATTATATAGAATATTACTTTAGGATAGCTGGTTAAAGTAAAAAAATGTATACAAAAAATTAACTAGTGTTTGATATGGGTATGTAAAAAAAGTTGGTAGAAGAACAAGAAGCTAATGTACTTCAAAAACTAAAACAAATTAATTAACATAATAATAAATATAAAAATTATTAACAAACTTATTTATAAGGACCAAAAAATAACATATAGTATATATAAAAAATAACATATACTATAAAAAATTAATAGTAGGTAGTAAATGCTACTTTTTAAATAAATTTATAAATGGATATTTTTCATTGACTATGTTAAGTAAAACTATTATTTAAATGTAAAAATAACGTATACTATTAAAATTGTTTTTTAAACAAAAAGTTATTTTATTGAGAAGTATAAAAATAAAAGTGATTTTGTGTATAGATAAAAAAAATAAAATACATTTTTAAATGCTTATATAATTTTCATGTTTATAAATATACATAGTTTTTTATTTTCAATTGAAATGTCCAAATGAAATCGTAGATGAATATTATCCTTAGGTTTATTATGATAACTAGGTATCTACTTAAGTAGAGATTTTTCATTGCCAACAAAAAAGAAACATTACACATTGCACAATATTATTAAAAATGAGGTTAGTAATGCAATACTATATTTTAATTATTTTAGTTTATAAATTAAAATTGTAGGGAGTATTTAAAAAATGTATATTATGTACTTAAAAGATTCAATAGTTCTTTTTGGTGGATGAGTAGGCTACAACGGATCAGGTAAAGTCTTGTGCACGATGTTGCGTACCATTTAGAAAGTTTTGTGAATCCAATAAATGGAGGCAGGAATATTCGACGTAGATAATTTTTATATTTGCAAAGCATAAATGAAAGAACTAACTTATTCAAATTTGAGAAAATATATGTGCCTACTATTAAAATGTCTTAACTAGATAATACAATTTAATTAAAACATTTTGACTAAATGATTTTAATTTCGTCACTTAAAAAATACGTCCACTTTTTTTTTATATAAGTATATAAACCATTCTTTTGTGTAAACTCGGACAGTATAGCGCATCCTATACTATAACCATCACAATTAAAATTATACAAGTAGCTTATATTTTATAATTACGATAATATTTATTTATAAATTTGTAGTTTTTTGATCTTCTTCCCACATACTTAAAAATGTCTAGTTGCTGGTACCGGCAGTACCTCACCAGTCACCATTGAATATAGATCTAAGACCTAAATATAAGTCTCCGTAATAGGTGTTAAAATATGAATCTAAATATTTAATGATAAACTATAGGTATTTAATTTACGTAAAACAATTCTAAATTATGAATGATATTTATAAATTATTATATTAAATATAGAATAATAATTAAATATGGACTGTGTCGTCAAAAATTCTGACTTCCTAACCAAGTGCACTCCTACTTATGGAGGTTGAATTAATTTTTGCCAAAAACAAATCGCATAGATACATTAAATAATATAGGGAATAGATAACTAAAAATTATGATGATCTCAATCTCATAAATATAACGAAAACGATAATGTAAAAATCATTATATTATTTTTATTGTTACGTTGCATATAGTTACTATACTTCGAAAATCTAAAATTTATTGCAGTGTACTAAATGCAGCCCCGTAGCAAAAAATGCCTTCCTTGGGCGTCGGCATGTGGTCGTAAAAGTCGGACGGCCTTTGTACGATGCTGCGGTCCGGATGTTCGTATTGTACGCGCTCGTACAGCCTGCGCTTCCGGCACTCGATTTGGACCTTCTTGAACAGCCGCTTGTCGATCACGTCCCGGAGCGTCTTGAGCGGACGCGGTGGCGGCACCCTAGTAAACGGAGGTACCAGTTGGCCGGACTGGAGCAGCAGCATCAGGCACGTAACGTACATGGACCGGTCGGACAGCTCGTCGTCGTCCACCGTCATCTCACCGAGGACGTCCAGCCACATGAACACCTTCCTCCGCTCGTCCGGCGACACATACTGCGCCAGCGTTTTCACCAGCTGGCGGTCGCACGCGAAATGCTGTTCCGTCTTGATGCACCCGTTGGGCAAGCATCCAGGTGGCTGCACGCACTTCGGCTTCGCGTCCACCGCGTGCCTGTCGTCGGTGACGGAGCTATAGTCCACCGGCGGCCGCTTACCCTCGAATGGGTTGCAGGTTTTCGACGACTTTTCGCTTTTTGCTTCCGTCGACATTGCGACCAGTACGTCTTTCGTGGACCTGGAATTCGACCGGCTGCGGCTCATTGCGAAGATTACGTCGCCTTGTCAGATTGTTGGCGTGTATGTAGAGGTGTCTATATTATATAATAATATGTATATTTAGATGTGTGTATAATGGTGAGTTGCACTTTTATGGTTGAATTCCGTGATCCTGTTGGTTAATAGTGTTAAAAAAGTTTTAAAAAATTAGTTTGATAATAGTTATTTTCACAACGACGGTGGTTTTCAATTTATTTGTCTTAGTATCATTATTGATTAAACACTAAAACGCGTTATACTATTGGCCAATTAATAAAAACGATTAATACCTAATGAAATTAATAAACTATTATTATGGGTGAGTACTTATACGTTGTCTGTTTTGATGTTCTAAACCCATTTTTTTACCTATCATAAATAATTGCATACGAAAACGATCCCGAGAGGAGACGCCCGGATACGATCTGTCTATCCATATTTCTAAGTATATTTTATTATATATTTAAATTTCTATTTATAATATATTTTTCGTGTGTTCCCCAAATGAAATGTGAATATAGGGGTTCTGTAGTCATTAATAGCCAATGGATATCTAGGTATATTATACTTTTTGTTATATGCACCCCCGAACTTGGAAAATTTCTGGATCCGCCGTTTACCCCGCAATGAAACCTTACAATCGTTTACTTGTTAGATTTGTGTGATAGGATCTATAGCCAGATAATTTTTAATGTTAATCCTCTGGTCTCCGTGGCATATTACATATGGTATTTGAACTATTTAACGAAATGGGTGATATAGGTCAGGAACAATATTTTAGCGGGATTGGTAAATTGAGTCCTGGAAAAAATATTAGTAGGTACATTAAATATAGTACGTCAAATTTTATAATTAATTATGGTATAAATATTGTATAAATGGTATAAATTAATATATATGTGGTTTTAATAATATTATGTTCTTGGTGAAAACTTAAGTAATAAAGATTTAACAAATTCAAATATGATTATCATATTAATAGTATATTTTGTCGTTTGTTCCTTTAATTTTGAATAATTGTTCATAATTTGCAATGTTTGTTTATCTATTGATGCGCAGAATTAATTGATGTCCGGGCGGTGTACCGCTACATGCTCCCGGCCCGAACAGATATATCCTTAAGTTTTTAATATTTTAGACCTAGTTGAGCCAATTGTTTAAAAATATAAATGCTTTTTTTGCACATTTAGAAATAAATATACTTAATTAAGTTAATACTAACGACACATTTTTCTAAAATCTCATACATTATAAAACAAAAAATTATGTATTGTAACTTATAAATAAAAGCAAATGGAGGAAATTTGAAGTTTTACTGTAATAAATTTGTGATAATTATAATAAACTAGGTATACTTTTTGATTATTTATTTAGAAATATACCATATCATACCTACCCAAAACATTTTTAGCAATACTTTTCTGAAAATATGGTATAAACAAATGAATGGGTGATCGAGTTGCCATACATAAATGCCCCACCAGAAAAAATGATTGCGCAGTATCGCCCCCCCCCTCACCCGATTAAAAAATATCTGGCGCCGCCACTGGAGCATATTTGGTGAGAAAAGCCGTGAAGGAGATATATCCGTTATATTTCATGATGTGTTTATACTACGGTTGTTGCTTTGTCTGCTCATGGTTCATCAAGACGTAAACGTTTCGTATAAATATTTCAGTAGGACAAAAAAAGTCCATTCAAAGGACACACCCCCGCACCATTTAATGCATTCCATACCATTTTAACACACCTGAACCATTTTTAACACAGACGCACCATTCGTTAGCGTGATGGAATAAATTAGCATAAATTATTATAACCTGTATTAAACACGGGCCTATAGTATAGTCATTATGTTTTCGAAAACGTATTATTGTTAAGTACTCTTATCATACGAATACATTAGAATAGCTTATATAGTAAGCGATTTCCTTCACAGCCATCGTGCATATACGAATATATTTATGTATTTGATTACGTATTGTTGGTGATATACGATTCCGCACAATATACCTTTTTGTCCATTTACATGATTATTTGTTTCCAAACGCAAAAATAAAATAAATATAATAAAAAAATGGTAAAAATTAGTGAATATTGATTAAAATATATAATTAAATTAAAGTTCATTACATTTTTTCCCTTGATATTTAGAACCTACTTCTTATAAACAACACTGTAGACTATTCATATAAACATGAATTTTGGGTAAAACCTTTCAATATCTAAAATTATTTTATTTAAAAATTACAAGCGGCAACGTCGAAAATTAATTTTGAGCGAAATCGCGTGAATGAATAAAAGATATAGGTAGCGGAATCGTGAATCACAGTGGTAGGTGGCAGGTGCATTCTAAATATTATATATATGCCTAGTTATGTTAAGTGCATATAAATTTACGATGTTGCCGATTGTATTTTAAAAATAATTTTAGCCATTTAAGCACAAATTTGATTATTTATTTCAATCAATTTTCATCAAACTTCACTTTTTTATAGATAAAAAGATATGTTGTGCGGAATTGTGTTACCCGCCTGCCTAGGGCAAGTAGAAAAAATATTTATGTTGGATGATGTGTGTTTATATTATCTAATTTGACTGGTATGATATAATAAATATATAGGATTTATTTATGATACTTTTCTTCTATTCGATTTTTTATTAACGTTGTTTATCTGAAACATAATATTATCAATGTCATATGAAGTAAAGCCTTAATTATATGGCATTATTTAAAATATATAATCATTTTTTATCATTATTCGATAAGATCGATTATTATTTGTATCCCTCCCCTATCCGAACAATAGGATAACTAAATAGTAATTGGAAACAGTTAGCACATTAAAAAAAGATTTTGAACAACTACTAAAAATAATAAAAAAAAGTAAATAAAAAATGTTGATTATTGAGTATTTTTTCAGTGGTATTAACTATTAACATATAAGATAGACAGAAAAAAATATACATCATTGTAAAATACAATACATTTATCATCACTCCACTTTAAATCTCAACATCTAATTCAAATCAATTATGAGACCTTTTTAACGACGTTTAAACCCCTAGTACATATTGTTGGATAATTTAGTTCGATTTTTTTGAAATATTGGCTGTTGGCGTTCTTAGGTATATATACCAAACATATTAATATCTTTTTAACGCAAGTCAAACAAATTGAAATTGTTTTCTAACAACGTAATAACAATTTTGTTTGATAAGTTTCAATAATATTTACAGTTACACGTGTGCCACTATAAGTTCACAAACATACTTATATATGTAATGATAAATATAATAACTTATATAAAACTAGAAAATAATAATTATTATAATATTTTATCATGCAATTGATTTAAGAATCAACCATTGAAATCACTTAAAACAATACAGTCTTTTGCGATGTATTTATTATTTAATTATAATATTCATAAATTTATAAACTACAACCTAATAATGATATAGGTTATAATTATCAATATATAATAATTTATTATATATTTATATATATTATATGAACAACATAAGTACAAGAACATGCAAATAAAATTTCAATAGACAATTCAGTATTGAATGAATGAAAATATTATTATACAGTGAGTTCCGCTTTATGTGATCACATTGGTTCAGATTATTCTGATTCTATTAACCGGTTGATTCCATAAAACATTTTTTTTTTTATTGATGAGTTTATATTTAAATGAATGTTTAAAATTAAATTAAAATAAAATACATTTTAAATAAAGTAAAGAAACTATCTATTTTTGATTGTGCTTGAGAATCCACTAATTTCATTTTCATTTTAGCCTGAAATTAAAAATTCATGTTTAATTAATATAATTTATACATGATTTTTAATTATTTAAAATTAAATAAATAATAAAGTATAACTTTTGAAACAACTGAAAATTATCGTTATTTAAATGGCTATATTTTTGAATAACTCCTTTTAACTTTTTCAAAACAATTCTTGTTTCTTTT
This sequence comes from Rhopalosiphum maidis, assembly GCF_003676215.2. Classification (NCBI taxonomy): domain Eukaryota; kingdom Metazoa; phylum Arthropoda; class Insecta; order Hemiptera; family Aphididae; genus Rhopalosiphum; species Rhopalosiphum maidis. The sequence goes on from NC_040878.1 coordinate 54,911,588, forward strand.
TAGTGAAAGTTTTAAATACCATTAAAACGATAAGAATGTTCTTAAAAATGATTCAAATATCCAGTACTTGGTGATTTTAATAAAAGGTTAATTTAACATTAGTAATATTATAATAAGATCTGATTTGGGAATTTTAATTTTGATTCAAATAAACGGTTGATTTTATAAACCAGTGATCATATTAAGCAGAACTCAATAGTCAATAAATACATATATAAAGATTGAATACGTTTATAAATATAATAACTCGCCTAATAACCTATACTGGTCTTACTTAATATTTTATACCTATACCTATGTATTTTATTATTATTAATGAGTATTATAAAAATAAGCGGCACAAGTAGACAATATACAATTATTATAATATAATATGTGTACATAAAATACAAAATTTGCGGAAAATTCTTTAAGATCAATATCGTATCTTCTATGGGGATCACAAATATATGTTGTACAGCTCACCTATATGTATTAAAAACTACTGGATCGATATTAATAAATTATAGCGATGTATAGGAACGTCAGTGTGAATCATGAATATTTCTCACATACGCTGTGGAAATACGTCAAAAAATGTCATCGTCCCACTCTTGTCCGGGAGCGACGTAATCGTTGTCGTCGTTTTCGTCGTCGTCCTCGAGGACATTCGGTACCTCGGTCGTGCTAGTCGCGAGAATGCTTTCTGCAACTTCGGTATCTGGTGCAGGCCAGTGTCGATGGACCTGGTCGTCGGAACGCCTATTACCGGTGGTTCCACGATTACTATGGGTGCCGTCGTCATAATTATTGTCGTCCGAGTCTGTCCAATAGCCATCGCCGTCGCTACCATGATCGTACACGATGATCGGCTGCAGCAGCGAATAGGATATGGTCGGGTCCGTGCCGGGTCTCGGTATCCACAGGTGGTCGAACTCGGACGTGGGCCGGTGTTGGTGTCGTTCGTTGTCAGTGTACACGATGCGCTGTCGGTATGGATGAATCCGAAACAAGCCCAATAGGTCATAGTGAACTACGCATGTCATTGCCATGAGTAATACCTATGGAACATAAAAATATGCACGAGTTAATATGTTTATGTCAACTATGAGCATATTGCGTTGTAATTTTTTTGTAACAAGGATCAAGATGTGATCCAAAATTTGATTATTAACGTTCAAATCCGGATTAATTCATTACTAAAACAAATAAAGCATTTTTATTGTAATAGCTCGTTATTTATCTATTTCTCTAAGTTAAATATTAGAAACTATCGACTTACAGAATTTAATTCTAATTATTTATTTATTTAAAAAAAATTGATTTGTTCCTAGTTAATACATGGGTATATATTGTATATAGAGGTATAAAATAATATGTAGGCATGATGTATTCGATTTACAAAAAATTATTGTTTTTAACAATCTGGAAAATCGCTCCGCTGTTTATTAGGCACCAAAACTCGAGTGTACTTCGTTCTTAAGTCATTGTGGTTACTGTACAAGATATGTTAAATATAAATGATATGATAAATCTTTTTGTATGAAATACGAAATAGCGATTCTTAGCGTTAATGGTTGGTCGAAAGTCACATAATATGTTTATAAAGAATTCACAATTTAATTCTTATAAAAAAAGTGTACTATATATATTAAACTTTAAGTTCTTGAAATAAAAAATCAATTTGTCGAAAATTGGTTTTGTGTAAATATTTTCATTTTTTATAATTTTGTTTTTCTTAATTACTTTTACAAGTGTTGAAATATTCTTCAAAATTCTAAATTTTAACCCTTAAAATACTATTGATTTTTAGTAAATTAGTAAATTAATAACTTATGAAGAACCTTGCATCAAAATTTTAGTCATAATTGCCTAGCAAAAAAATATTATTGGAATTTATAAAAAAATCTAAAAAAAACAAACATTTTTGGTGTCTAAAAAAGAGTCAAAATATTTTGAAAACTTTAATTCATGTAGGAAATTTGAACATAAAAATACATGTGAAAATATTAAATATCTATGTTTATTCGTTTCTGAGTTAAATATACGGGCATCGCTCGAGTGTGTCCCATCACATATGAGTGTTAATCATATCGTACCTTTTTTATAGCCCAACTGCGTCTGCGGTAATATCGCTAAAAATGTTGGTATATCTCATGGGTGATGTGCGTCCGCGATATAATTGTTATCAATATTTATCTTTATGGATAAAATCCATTGATAATTAATAATTTTACACTGTGTTAATTTGCATTTACACTATAATCCATACGTAGAAACATATAAATAAATGTAAATAAGTTTTACAGAGGATTTTATGTCTATCAAGCCTGATGATGAAAAACTAAATCAGTTTATGGATTATCTCATAGAAAACTATATTGATCCACAGTCAGACTTCCCTCCTCACACATGGGCAGAAATGAGCAGTAGCAGTGAACGAACAACAAATGCGTGCGAAAGCTTTCATTTCAAATTTAATTCATGTTTTTACACACCCCATCCGGACATAATATATTCCTTCTTAGAAATATAAACAAAAATTCAAATAGACACAAATATTTTGATACAAACTTCCAATCACATACTTAAAAAAATTGGATCAGTCAATGAAAAAAATATTAAATTAATTGAAGAAAATATACAAAAATACAAAACTGAACAAATCTCTAGATATGATTATGTGAAAATCATGGCATTGAAAAGTCAACCAAAAAAATAATTTAAATATTAACCCAACATTTTAAAAATAGATGTAAGCCTAAATAATTAAATGATCTTATATAATAATAAACTTTAATAATAAATATAATATTATAATTAAATAACCAAATAGGGGTGTAAGCAAGTTCACCTCCTCGTGATGCACCCTGGGTAACTCTAAATGAACTGGGACGCACTTGGGCTACGTCAATGTAGTGACCTTTTTCTCTTGGGACGAACTCGGGCGAGACCTTATTCCGGACGCATTTGGAACATTAAATAAGGGACATTTTGGGACGCATTCGGGAGTTACCTAAATACACACACACAAAAAAAACCATTTTGCGTAAAATTCCCGTTTTCCTTTAATTCTTTGTTTGTGTTTTTCCCAATTATAATAAATAGAAAATACTATGAATTTTTTATTTTTATTGTTATATACTCGTAACATTTATGTTCAATTATCTATCTGAAATAACTTTCAAAGTTGAAAATCGATGAGTTTTTTTGACGACTACAGATAAGTGTATGTAATTATTATGTATATACACACACACCAAACACAAAATATATTATTATAAAATCAATACATTCATTGCTCAGCTCAGAATCTAAAAATAATATTAACAATTAAACATTGGTAGTAAAATAATCTTGTCAACCTTTTAGTGAAAATAAATAAACTGTTCTGCCATAATACATGATATGATTCAACTACGTATTACCATCTGAATTATATTTTTGGAAGTCACGATAATCCTCAAGTTCCAATTTACCCATTTCCTATGGATTTCAATTAATGTTCGATATTCATACTTCAAAGTTCTTAGAAAAGTATTCAGCTCCAAAATAATATGAAATTAATATTGATTGCCGTTTAAAAAAAAAAAAAAAAACTATACAAATTCATAACGAAGAAAATTAATGTTGCAGATATCCATTAAATGTATCACTCAGCACTCTATATAATATTATATTTCTTTGATAGTTTACCCCCCGTTTTATTTCCTTTGTTGTAGTACCGATTTCATCGGTTATAATATGGCGGAAGAATATTTTATTTTTAGCTTTATAAACGCACAATGTATATAGTTTATTATAATATATTGTTTTCAAAATTTCCGAATCATACTTTAATTTCGTTTTAAAGAATAGTTGAATAAAGGTAAGATTTAAATATTTATTTAAAAATTATATTTTTATTTAAAAACACTGTGTATATTGTATATTATAATACTATTGTTATAATTTATATTAATGTATAATATATACCTATATATATTATACAATCAACGGGCTTTATAAACGATCGACCCATTAAAAGGTACCAAAATTAGAAAAACGAATTTATTGGATTATTAAAAGTGATTTTTCACTCAATTTATAACCTGTGTTTACATAGTCTTATTAATGTTATTATTTTGTAAATTGTGAATAAAATGTACAAATATGTATTATATAAATATAATATGTAAAATAGTTATATTTAATCTCCAATAATGTTATTCAAGTCATTATTGAACTTTTAAAAAGTAATAAGTGGATACTCAGAATAAGCCTGTGTACAAGGGAAAACAGTCAACTCCTCCCCTAAAAGTTTAGGTTTTTTTAATATTATGAAATAAATCACACTTACAACTTTAAAATCTTAAGCTACAATTTTTAAAATATTATTAATTGTATACTACGAAATAATTTGTAGGATGTAGAATAACACAGTGAACACTTGAAGTCTGATGTGCCTGTATTCTACGCACAAATTGCACGATTTAAAATAAAGTATCAACTACGTATAAAGACTCCAACACTTTATTTTTCATAACTACCTACAATAATTCATAACAAAGTTACAAAAATAGAATGAGATTTAAGATAATTCAATTAAATATAATTTATATAAATATACATATACGGTAGGTAAACATTTATGACCCAAGTTAATATGTTATTATGTTCCTATAGGTATATATCTAATGGATAAGTACGTATATTGTGTATATAAATATAAATTGAAAATTAATTAACGTATATTATTTTATATGAATAATTACGTAATTACCAGCCTGTTGATTGGGGTGCATTCCATTTCTAAATCAATGATTTTAATTATAAATATATTTATCACATAATTATTATGAAATATTATTATAATAATCGCAATTTACAATGAATCGAATTCAAGTAAAATAGTTGGTGTATATTAATTTTAAAATTAAATATTTAATGTTAAAAATGTAATGGCTTCATTTATTAGTTTATTATTTAAACTATTTTAAAGAAGAACTTTGAAATTTAAAACTACTTAAAATAAATAATTATGAAAAAACTAATTTTATAAAATTTGGCGATTTATAATATTATAATATTATATAATTTATATTTACATTCTGTGTTAATATAATACAATTAATAAAAAGGCTGATTTATACGTGATTGAATGGGTTGTCCAAACTGATATACTATACTTCAAGGATATTTTTATGAAATAACCAACATTCGTTTTTTTTTTTACTTTAAAATTTTTTTTTCTATATGTTTTACTTTATATTTTATATATCTTTTCCAATAAGTACTCAAATGAAAACTAAATTAACTTCCAACTTATAAAATTAACCCGTATTTCTAATACTGTAGATATAGAGTATAGCGATAAATATATTAGTTTTACAATGATTTGTGTGTTTTTGTTTATGCTTACCAGTCATCGTCTTTTAGAGTGACAAAAATATTTCAATATTCAACTTTGATGACTTTTGGTAGAAAATTGAATCTAATCGGTTGCAATTTTAATGAAATATTTATTTTTTAGATAACAATAAGGTATAATTATTTTTTTAATACTTATTTTATTACATGCATTATTGTTGACAAAAAATAGTTCAACATTCCCATATTAATTAATAATAATTACACACTAGTCTAATAGTTAATAGAATAAAATAATTAATTAATTATATAATAGTATAGATACATTATAATGCATACTCAGAAATAGAGGTTGACACATCTCTCCACCCAGAATCGTTTTTCGAATGCAATGATCTATCATTGTATTCAAACTTAACAGTTGGCACATCCATTACAGTGGCCTATAGTCAATGACAAGATAAGTACCTCGTAACATATTATGTCTATACACTATATTATAGTAGAGAGACTTTCCATATTTAATTAAAATTGTTGAATATTTTACTTAAATAAAAAATGATTGAATTGTTACAGATAGTGGTGGATGAGAGGTTTATTATATTATTATTTTGACTTATGTTCGTGCTTGATGTGAACATAAATTGTAAAGATCTTAGTCATTTTAGGCATTATAGTTATCCCATACCATTATATTACAACGGATTTAATAAATATTTTATTTAAGTAGACTTAATTACATGTATTTCCATTTGGCATTTACCCATTACAATAATAATTTATAATAATATATAGAACACGTTCTACGTCATAAACGCTGTAAACGTATTGTATATTGTAACATTTCAATGAGGGCATTAAGATCATACTCTATGTTATATATATAGCCATATAGGTATAATAATAATATATTGTGTATCAGTATATCACATTATACACTATGTATATAAACTATAATATCATATATCATATATGCAACCATGCAGGTGCCTATTGTGTTTCCGAAAATATAACATTCACCTAAGAGAAAATATAACTAATACATATTACATATATATAGTATGAAGTTCTTTACTTCTAAAGTTATTATTTTGTTCTGGTTTAATTATAATAGTTGACGCCTAGTACCAAATACTGATGTTATTTTATTTTATTTATTATTTATTTTGTTACAGCTTACAATACTGATAATAATCGTATCACAGCTAGTGATATAATGTTAGTCTGTAGATAGTTTAATATTTTATGTACATAAATCTTATAATATATTAGTGATATAATGTAATAAAGTATGTGAAAAAAATTGTTAAAAAAAATCTAATTGTTGAATATCAAAAATGTTTATTGAGGTAATCAATATTTCTGACATTTTTTAAAATACAATTTAATTAATTTATCATTAGTTTTGATATTGGTTGTATGGGAGTTCGTAATTTGTATATCAAAATAAAGATATATAATTTGCACCACTGCAGGTAGCCGAAAATAGTGTATGTAATTTACCCCAAAATGAATATCTATTAGTAATGGATACTATCGACTACTTCACACTATCGAATAGTAATTTAATTCGATTGACCCGTCATGAAAGTTCACACATCAACTACGATGAGAAAAAATTATACATTTATAAATTGAACTAATTATGTAAGATAAAAACCAAAGAAATAGCATATGAAAAATCAGCCAAATTTATAAGAAATGCAATACAAAGCTTAACAATTGTCAGTTTCTAATGTTTGCAGTTTGCACCACCAAACACATTTATGATATAAAATATAATAGTAAGAGGAATATATTGCCAAAATATCCAGTATCTATCACTGAATAAAGTTCATACATTGTTGTTGGCTATAAATATTAAAACACATAAAGCGGAATCATTTATTTTATACAATAATTCTGATAAAAACATAATTATATTTTCTTGCCAAACAAATATTGATTTTTTTTATGTAAAAGTGAAGCAATATACCTTGGTATAGATTGTACGTCAATACTGACGTAAAACGGTGTAAATAGTTAATTGGCGAGTGACATGACTACTCAGAATCTAATATTTAATATATTATACTCAAATATCAAAACTCTGATAGTACCTATCTTATAATAATCGATTTTGATTTTGGTGAAAATTCCTATATTTCTTACTTCCTAAGATGGTGCAAATTACACATGTTGTAAATATTTAAGGTCAATTGTCAATTTTGGTGCAAATTGACTACAGTTGGTTGTATTATGTACCTACTTACTATACTTAACTACTTACATCGGATAAATTAATTATACATAAGCGTGTGTGTAGTGTATGTTTGTATTACCGTTGTCAAAGACGTAAATTAAGGGATTTTAACGCGTTAACGATAATTAACCAATAACAATATTTCCGATCAAATTAGACTGCATACAATATATTGTATGGAAAATAATCTTTATGTCAATTTTTTCAGGTAATGATGCATTTAGAAATATTTTATATTGGTAACCATGACCTTTTTTAGTCATATTAGATAAAGATGTGTTTTATAATCGATTTATCTTATTAATACTAGTAACAAAAATGTTTTGGGCTAAGTAATATATCGATGATTACTCAGTATTAAGTAAAATATAGCCTTCTGTATTGTTCTGTTAGCTACATCATCTATAGATATGTAATATAAATAACTATAACGGATATCTCATATATTATAATTAAGGCTCGAATTTTAATGCATTTGCATCTTTTTTTCAGAATCTCTTACATGATACTTTATAAGCTATAAATTTGTTTCAAGTACTCCGTGTTCTAACTACAACATTTTTTTGGATGCATTTTTTAAATTTTTAGGACATTTTTGACTGATTTTTCGTATTACGATTAAAACAATTGACTTCATTGAAATATAAGAACTACATAATATTGCTCAATTTAAATTATTTTAATTTTGAATTTAACATCAGGTAATCGGGTTTTAAATTAGACCAGGCTGAAATATATCTTTGTGTTACACTATCCAGTTAGTCAAATGTAATTCAATTTTTTACTCATTTTTTTAAATTTTATTTTTTTACACAATGATTTAAATTCATTTAATAAATAATTCATTTTTCAGTATTTTTAGGGCAATTATATCCAAGCCCTAGTTATAATATTATTTATAGATACGCACGTGTACTATATAGTATAACATATTAACATAATTTAGTATCTATCTATATTCTGTTAAGACATACCTATAAATGATCGATTTTTCTATGCACTGTACAACGATATTTTAAATTTCTAACCTAATTTTAATTAAAACCTAATTGCTTAAAAAAATTATCAACATTGACAAATAGTAGGTAGTTAACATTGAAGTAATTTACTAACCATAGTTAATTTGTAAAAAAAAAATACTTGATTTTTTACAACATTATCTGTATTGTCTATTATATAATTTCTAGGCATTTACGTTATTAATTAGATTACATTATTGACGGTAACACACACACACACACACACACACACACATACATTTATATTACTTATAGTTATATGTTATATCATAACTACTGTGTTAATAATTTATCAGAACCTTGGTAAAGAAAGGGGAAGTGAGGTCACATGCAGAAAACACAAATATAAAACATTAAATAAATGTAACATTTAGCTTATATTATATACTTTAACTTTGACGAGTGACTACATAATTATTTTTAAAACCGAAATGAAACTTTTAGCTTAGGCTATATTGACATATAATATTTTAGGCGTATGATTTTATAAAAACACAAAAACATTAAAAACGTAATTTTTATTTCAATTACACTGTGCATAATCTGAAAACAGTTTTCTTGTAATCAATCATTCACACTAATAATGTTTTTATTTTTAAAACAACGACAAACATTATTATTAAAAAATCAACCCACAGTATTCCAATATTGGTTCAAATATTTGAAATTACGACTTTTACATATTATTATTTTTTGAAAACAATTTTTTAAAATATTGATTCCATATTTTGGAAATGGAATTATAAGGTTTATTACTGTTACCAATATAAAATAATTATATACTTTGCAATAATATATATATATAAAACTATGTCTTACTGTTTGCAATAATATAATTAATATATTATTTATTATTTTACGACATTTTAAATACTTTTTATATTAATATTATTTAATGTAAAATAAAAATGACAAGGTATAAATATAAAGTTGTCGGTAAAAATTGTCGATGAACTAAATAAAAACAATTAATAATCAATTAAAAGTAACTGCCTATTATACTTTTCTAATTTCTATAGACACGCCACGCGCGGTATAGTAGGCCTAATAACATGTGTTTTTATCTACATGACATTCTGACCATGTTTAACTAAAATGACGCAGTGGTTCCAAAATAAGTATTAAGGTTCGTCGTATATTAATTTCAATAGTACAAGTCAAAGTGACAAAGTTCCAAACTATAAATATAAGATTTTTACTTACCGTCATTATTCCAAATGATATCATGTTTAATTACTTTGTTGATAACACTACATCACATTCGTAAATCTTGAACAAAGTGATTTTTTTTTTTTTTTGGTTTTCAATTTTTTTCTGAACAATTTGATTTTCCGTGTTTGTTTAGCTGTCGGGTATGTAGGAATATTGCAGTATTATGAATTGTCATTGCGTACAATTGGGTTTATGGAACGGGAAATTATTATAATATATCCCATGTATATTACACCTGTGTATTTTATGTTTATTCTTTTGTATAGTCTGCACTATCTTCAAATTTTAACGTGTTTACGTTATGTGTGCCTACAAAGTAAATAGGTTATACACTTTTTATATTTAATTTGTATTCAAAATTATACCATCGTCGTCGTAGCATAATTATTAAAAAATTATAAAGTTTAAAAACATATTTAAATAATAATGCATTATTAACATTGTTTTTGAATTTATTATTCAATTAAATTAAAAAAAACATTACCTATACCAATAATATTATATTATGAATTAACTAGTATACGTGCATATGTACCGACGAATTAGTTACAGTTAACTAACACATTTTTTTATGATAACAATTTAATTAAAAATTAACGAAGAAATATTTTTTAAATTTATGGTCTTACTAATTAATAAATTCCTGTAAAGTTATTTTATTGTTTTTCAACGAGTTCATTTTTTCAAAACTTATTATTGTACCTACGTTGATGCATTAATTTTTTCATAAAAATATACGCATATTGTCATATTGAAATATAATACGTTGTTGGTCTTATACTCTTATGCGAGTATAACGATTGACAACATTATTAAATAACAAAAAAACGATCTTTTAGTAGTAAGTAAAATTTTTTTTTTTTATGTATTATGACTATTATGCTAATATTTACAATGCTGGTTTAAGTTATAGGACTATGGGACTAAATGAATCTAATTTCTAATTATTAAAATATATTATCAAACATTATTGAATAAAATTCAAATAGGTAAAGCCATATAAAAGAGCCATCCTACGAATAAAGGTCGTAGAACAATTATAATTTGTAGTTAACTTCATCAAACCCTCATCAGTTACACCAATGGCTTCTAAATAGTTTTTAGCCACTAACTCGCACGGTTTGGCTAGAAGTGATTTGTTATTATATAGAAAAGATGTGACCAAGTAATTAGTTATACGTAATATTATTAAGCACTTTTAGTTATCTGATTACTTGAATGATTCTGTAAGATTAATCCGGATTTAAAAGGCAAATGGATTACAGCCATTGTATGGTGTACCACAGAATTGAACACTACTAAGGAACCGACATCGCTTTTGGGTTCTTCTTTAGGCATTAATTGCATTTAAATAATCCTGCTAGATTTACCCAAGTGACGTACACATAGTGAATTAAATGCCAATAACAGTCTATCGTCTGCCCACCGATGTATACTGTAACTGTATGTTCGTATACTTAAAGAAATAAGTGGGTGTTGATTGTTAAAAGTATAATAGGACATATATTATTAGACCAAGTGCCGTATTTCAGATTTGTTTTCAACTATAATTACAAAAACATGTTTTTTGAACAACGAACTTATCGATCTTAGAAATTGAAATTAATACTTAAAAAATATCATATTTAGCCAAATTATTATAAAACAATTGTCTATCATTTATGCATTTTAACCTGACTTTTGAGGATATATAAATTATTAAGTTACACAATATAATTATTAAAATAACTTATTTATACATTTAAGTTTATAATAATTTTATAAATTTGTATTCTACAATCATTGTTTAAAATTTAAATAGGTTTGTTTTGTTATGGTATTTCTAAACCACGGTAAACTATAATCTACCGTGGTCCAAACTATGATATAATTTTAATAATAACAAAACGTTTTTATATTGATCAAAATTATAAATTATTGTTGTTTTTAGATATTAAAGTTGCATAATATGATTCATGAAATTTTAAAGGGGTTAATATGAATATTTTCCAGTCACAGGCTCACATTGTCATCGAACTTAATTAATACATTTAGCGTTTATGACAATCAATCTAAATGGTTTTTAAAACTTACGGTAAAGTAAATAATATATTTTGATGTAGTAAAAATAAAATTTAAATTGCGTATAAATAATAACAATATACATTATATACCTACCTATATGGTTATATAACCTATATGGATATTATACCTATTATATACTGAACTATACAATTTTTAATACTATAAATTATACGAACCGACATTGTTTTATTTAAAAGTGGATATGTATTCAGCAGAGCCGTGCCGTGGGGGGCCTAGGGGGCAAGCGCCCCGGGCGCATGGTTTAAAGGGAGCGCCAAAAAAATTGAAATACATAATAATAAATAAAATAGGGGGCGAATATTTTTAATTTTGCCCTGGGCGCCAAATCTTAACGGCACGGCTCTGGTAATCAGTAGTCATTAATTTTAAGAAATATTTAAAATTATAAAATTAAGTGCACAACATAAAAATTAAAAATAAAAACGTTATAATTTCTAAAGAACATTTATAAAAATAACCTCATAGGAATTAAAAATGTCATAACTATACTTGAAAAATAGGAATTTTTAAAACTAATTGCAACATTTATGAATTCAATTTCAGTTAAATATTGTCTCTAGGGTGAGTCAACGGCATTATAATTTATACTGAAATATACAATATGACTACAGATTACAGCTACAACAAAATATTTTTTAAATTTACCTATAAGTCTCAAATATTTATTGTTTCCTATTTTTAGTCAATATAATTAGTTAAAAGCAAAAACTGTTTTTTAGTTAAGAACTTTTTTTTCTGTTTGTACTTATTTCAGTATGATTGTTTCCAAGTATCAATTATTAAAGCATTTTGGTTGTAATTAATTTATATGACATAATATTAATGAATCTATGATACGTATTGCAATTTATGGTTTACAAAATAAAATGATTTAATTGGTATTGTAAAACACTTTTAAAGATAAAAAATTTAATTTGAGACATATTTAACACAATTTAATCATAATATCCAGTATTATTATTACAACTATTAGTGATTTTGAAACTTAAAGCCTTCAGCAGTTTATACTAATCATGTCAAAATGTGTTACATACATCACGTTTAATAATTAATTGTATTTAGTGGATTGTTAAGATGATTTACCTGTTGTGAGACGAAGGGAGATAGCTGACTACATAATAATAATTGGAGCACCGGTATATTAATGATATATCACAGGAGATAGTTACCTAAATTGATTTTTTTAATTTAAAAAAATTAAATATTCTGCATTGAGGATAAAAATGAATTATTATTAAAAAATTACAATGAGACACTAACACTGTCTTACATATATTTAATTTATATTTATTCAGAATATTTCCACTGATAGTATTTATAGTTTTATATTATGCATATTGTTATGTATAAAGATGTTTGCTGTGTTGAAAAATTCTTTTTGACAATTAAAAAACCTTCAACAATTTAGTACAAATCGTTAGTATATATCTAATATAGTATATTTAAAACACATTAACCTTTATAAAATTTATATTTTTAAATGCACTTAAGGACCAATATTTTCTAATACTTAGATTGTTTTATATAATTTAAGGAATATTCTGTAGTGTTACAAACTTCTTATTTCCAAATGAAAACAATTTTTTTTTTTAGTACAATATATTATTCAGCAAATGATTTTTTTTTTTTAATGTTAATGTATATCAATGAATACTTGAATTAGGAGTTTATTATATTAAAAATTATATATGTAGGTACTATAGATAATTATCCTTAAAAATGATTTTACCAGAATACAAAAAATGTATAGTATTTCATTTAAATATTTAGTACTCTAGTACTTATTATTATAATTTATAGGTACTCAGGCAATTTTTATAAATCATAATATTTTAATAAATTTATAATTTTTAAATTTTGGACATGTCAAAAAAGATATATTTTAGAAGAATATATGTTACAAAACTGTACTGAACTCGAGATTATGTCCATAAAATCAATTAGCGTAAAAATATGCAATTATTTGGAGATTATTAAACTGACAATGAATAGATAATTGAAAAAAATAGGTAGAGTAGGGTGTATCGTGTATTAAGTTAATTATACTAATACTTTTTTTTATCAAAGATTTGTGAATTATTTTAGTCTAAAATTTTACATCAGTATAAATCTAAATTAAAAAAATAATAATAATAATCTAAATTGTAATTACTAATATTAAATGCCTACCTAGCAATACCCTGAAAGGAGATAGGTAAATTAAAAAATAAATACTGTATTCATTAGTGACGTGTTCAAATTCATCATAGATTTAAGAATAATCGAATAAACGAAATATGATGTACCTTCCAACCTCCTTATTACCATGAATCTAATATCTCTAGAACTTAAAGTTAAACGATTCAAAAACTACGTGTTTTAATTTCAATGTACAATAAATACGTCAACGTTCACAAAATAGTTAATAGTTTAAACGAATTCATTATTAAAGAAAAAATAGGGATGAGTATGTTTGGTGAACATATAATAATATAAGTATACCATTATAGGTGTATACTATATAATAATAATACCTTTATTTATAGATTCAGCAGTACCTGAGTGTTTTACGGGTGCGAATAATCCGATAATCTCCGTCAACACGATTACAACATTTTTTTTTGTCGGGATTCGAGTCAAGTCTTTCATTGGCCGTCTGTGGGTATTAAACGGAGTGATCTCTCTCGACCTACAATATCTTACCATTGCGACGGTTGGTTGTTATAATAATTTATATTAACATTTATCTCGACGGTGCGACGACGTCATTATTGATGGCTACAAAACGTGATTTCATTGCGACGTGCGGTGCGCCAGTGCAAACATAACAAACAGTGCCGCAAGTATATACCACTGCAGGTCGTATACACACTATATAAGTAGACGTGTAAGATGGCGTAAATATATATACATACATATATATATATATATATATATATATACATGTATAATAACACTAAACACTCGACTAAGACGACGAGACGGCTTTAATTGTCCGTAAAAAACGAGTATCGACAAACGCAGTTAGGCGCGTGCCGGTCACATATATATTATATATAATATACCTACAATATACGTGCTGCACCTATACTATGTATATACGCATACATACAGGGTCGTACCCGTGGGCGGACGCGACGAAAGTTGATTGGGATCGGCCGAGGTAACTGTAATGCGTCTCGTCCATTTGTGTAAGACAAACGTTTGAAATACCCTGTGCGTTTATACTATTATATAGACATCGTCAACGTCACGCCGTTTCCTGTCGGCATTTGCCGCTCGTCGTCGGTGGCCGCCTGTCGCACACGTAAATAATGCGTCGTTTTCCTCGGCGAAAACCCCGCAAAACGACTGACATTTCCTGACCCGGCAAGAGTCGTCGCTGTTTTTTTTTCCGCTTTCATCCCCCGTCCGGGCGCCCGAAAAATGAACAACGTCTCTTTTTTCCGCCACGCGAACTTTTCGACATGCCTCGCACACAAACACACACACACACACACGCTTATATACTCGCGTATTATATAAATTGTGCAGAACGAGTGCGACTTGTATATATGCGGCCTACGGTTTGCAGTCGTATCGTATAGTTGTTCAACGATCGAGCTCTTATCTCAGGACGTATAGGTTTTTTTTTATGTATCCGATGCGATTTATATCTAACAGAATCTCATTTGTGTACCACGACAATTCGTAGTCTTATATACATTTAAACATATAAAGTGTTGTTATTGTAACACACTCTATAGCGTATTAGAATGCTCACTATAAAGTATAAGTTACAACGTGACGAGACTTGACTGTAGCTTAATCTGAAGAAAAATCATACGAAAAATCTGCCCGGGCGTTTAACGAATAATTTTGATAGAATTTAAAACAAACGAATAACATTTATGAGGAGGTACGTTAATGTAAATCACATTACTTTTATGGTATCAGTATAATAAGCAAAAAATGCATCATGCATTTATAAGTATGTGCATTAGAAGTACATACTTTCTTTAAATTCAGTATACAGGCTATTTTTACCTGCAGCAACATCCGTTATTTGTACATATCTACTGTACAGTATTTAGAATATAATATAATTGTAATATTGTACATGTAAATATTATATTTAAAATTGTTTATTTTACACGTAACAAGTGTTAATTTTAATGTTACTACAAATTTAAAATGATTAATGACAATAAAAATACATAATATATAGACAGAAAGAAATAAATCATGTAAAAACTGTATAAGTTGATAAAAAAGAATATAAAATAATGTTTAACATGACAAAACTGTTTTATAGACGTATACATAAAATTGTATAAAGTAAGTTCATACAACTATTACCACATAACTTTAGTATTTTTTCATCTAATAAGACTTTAAAATAACGAATAATGCGAAACTTAAAAGCAAAAATAGCTATTATACTTACATGAGTAGACAATTTTCTTAACACCTATCTATATGCTTTTTATACTATATACATGTAAAAAAACCCTATAATATAATCGTGATAAAAAAAATTATGTGTATTCCAATAGAATAGAAGATTAAAAATAAATTACAGAACAAGTTTTATCCATTTCCAAAAAATCGTTACCTAGAAAAAATTTATAAAATTCTTCAAATTCTCTCTGATTATTTAAATAATTTTATACTTGCTATAAAAATTATGTTCAATTAAAATTTTCAAATCACAAATTATTTCATATAATAATATCTATAATATTTTATTTTTTATTTGTTTTTAAATTAAAACATACAGTCGACTCTCGAAAATTCGAAGTTGATGGGACTGTTGAAAAACTTCAAATTACCGAGAGTTCGAATTGTTGAGAAGTTCAAAATAACGAGAAGGCAAAAAAAAATTCGAATTATAGAGTTAAGAAAAAAATTTTGTTTTTTATTATTGTACAGTAGTAATTTAGTAAATTAGGTGGTACATATTAGAGTTATTTATTGTTTTTAAATTTTAAATTAAACTATATAATAATTATACTATGAACATTTAATTATTATTATAAAAGATTATTATTTTTTTGAAGAAATCTGTAATGGTTTTCTGCTTCATTAAATTTAGTTTCATTTTTAAATATATACTTCGAATTTCCGCGCGTTGAACGAATGATACTTCAAATTGTCAAGTGTTAGTGGCCAATTTTCCAAAAATTTAATTTAGAATTACCGAGTGTACTTAAATCCATTGTTTTTGTTCGAATTATCGCGTGATTTTCAAGGGACCGAGTATTTATTTCGATTTACCGAAGGTTTCGAATTATTAAAGGTTTGAATTATCGAGAGTCGACTGTAAATAACATGTATAGTTACATACATACAATTTTGTACAAATTGGATTAATTTTACTATTCAAATTTATTAATAACTTGTAATAGCATATTATGGTATATGTTGACACCATTATATTTTATTTTATAATAAATGAGCAGTAAAATTATAATTATTATTATTATTTAATAAAATTCTTAGAAGAGCGAAATGCGTATTGAATAATAAACAATAAATTTTTAAATTGGACCAAAAAATAGTGTTACAATTATCAAACAAGATTATTCAGATTAGAATATTTATTTATGTATACACTAGATATAGTGATTCACCAAGCATTGAAGCATGTCCACTCCTTATTTTTTCTTCAATAATGTAGTTATTCAAAAAAAAAAAATTTAATTTAAGTATAGACAAACATCATATTTTAAAATTATTGAGATTTTATGTAAGTTCTACCTACTTAAGCCTTTACGAGTGTCCAGTGGAGATAGAAGCTTCTATTTTTAGAACAATAATACCCCCTTTTCTACTGTAAATTATTAACGGATAATTTTTCAGAAAATATTAACATTTCTATCGAAATACAAACAAGTAGTTTTGAGTTATTTAACTCCTTGCGTTAAGCATTCATGATCCATGATTTTAGGTCATGATAAATGTATTATGCCAATAATATTTAGGAAAATTATTGAATATTTTGAATAGAATAAATCAAATTCTATAGTGTATTGTTATACTTATAAATAAAAGTAAGACTTTTGATAATTTGATGTACGTGATGTATATTTATAAGTTAATAAATCAAACAGAAAAAAATCTATATATTATTCTCATTGACTTTAACATAATAACCGGATAACTTCAACCGAACTTTCAATCAAAAATAAATATTATTAATATTTCTTCGAGGAAGCTAAATTGTACAGCTAATTTAAGGTAACGTGTATTTTAAATATAATTTAAACTGATGGCTTTAGATACAAATGTTATTTTAGTCGATAAAAAAAATATGATTTTATACTAAATGAGCCGTTGAAAAATTTTAAAAAATCAAGATTGATTAGAACTCAAAATTTAAAATTTTGTATAATTAAGTTATATTATTATATTTTTTTCTTTTTGAAAAAAGTATAGAATTAATCATCAATTTTCCATTTCGAGTGATCAAATATATTAAATATATTGAGCGATATTACATTGAAAGTCTGTATTTAACTGATATGTTTTGAATGTTATATTATACGAATAGTAAATATATTTATAATATTATGTTTCTCTGCTTACTTAAAAATTATATTAAAAATATTTTAAAATAATATATCAAATTGTCGTTACCTTTTTTTCTACGTATTTCCGTGTGTTAAAAGCTTGATGTATAATTTCGTTGCATTTTCGTTATAACCAACATTTACAGTTAATGTAAGTTTGTTTTCATAAATAACTCGAAACAACAGTTCACCAAATACGTGACTGTATTCTTTATTAAAACAGATTTTATAAGTTACTTTTAAATACTTGAATCTTTATGGTGTTTATGTTTTTCATTTCAACAATTCAGCTGAAAAATGATTAATGGACGTTGTTTTTTTTCTTCATAATCCATCAACGTGCATTTCAATAATAATTGTACATTATAAATTTGGTCATGAATACACGAATCATTTTATATTGTTATTATTTCTCTCACCCACAATGATTATGTATTCAAGAAACAATTAATATATATATAAATTGTAGGATGACTCCATATAATATAGTAATATACTGTGGTAGGCATATATTTTTTTTTTTTTAGATAAAATATTATTGAAATATTAAAATACAAATTAGGTTAGGTATAGTATATAATAAACACTCGTCATAACATACAACATATACATACTACCTATCGTTATCATTTAGAATTAAAATATAATATACTTAGTAAATTTTCATAAATTTACTATAGGAATATTTGTAATGAAATTAATAATTGTATTAGTTATGAACTATGATGTTTAAAGATTTATTTTATAATTTAAATTAAATTACTTTTAACTCTCTTCCTTCTAACCTACCTAACTATTTTATTTACCCATATCAAACAATTAATTTTATATACATAATACATTTTTTTTTTTAAAAATCTTTATACAGTTGAAACCTAAATAACATAAATTTAACTATGTTATGGGTACTTTATACACATATACAACCTATCCAGCAATTTACTTTTTTTTCAACTATTAAGCATTTGAAAATTTTCTATTTATCGATTAAAAATATAAATAAAATATTAAATAAATATTAAATATTAAATAAATTTTCATTACAGTTTTAACTAGCACACTTTTTGGTTTTTCATACTTCAAAAGAACATAGGAATGTATAAAAACATTAATTCCAGAATACATATATATTTATATTTTAGCATTTTTTAAGCATAAACAATATTTTAACAGCCATCACATATTTCATGTATATATAGATCCCGTTTTTCATCTTGAGTATCAATTTTAATTTTCGAAAAAGTCAATGTTTTATAGGTACTACTACATAAAATGGTGGTTGATTATTATTACAATCATAAAACTAAAGTACCTACGTAAAATTCCACTTAAATGAAATAAATTCGCTACAAAGACAATTACATTAATATATAAATATTTTTTAATTTTGAAGACATTTACAATCAAATTATTTGTAAGTGAAACTGACTTTAATAATATATATAATTTATATTTATTTATAACTTTTTATTATGATTCACCATCAATTGACTGCAGCAATTCTTCTCTGGAAATATAACCGTCGTGGTTGACATCGATTAGCATTTCGATAAAATTGTTGTATTTGTTCTTCAATATTTTGTCCAAAGAAACATCCAACGGTATACTGTGGACAAGTGATTTTATATTATATTATTTTTATTTACATTTTTGTAATTTTACTGTATAAAATAATAAATGTATTACCATAGTCTATTATATTATTTACTAATATAATATATAGGAATGGTATTTGAAAGATAATAATTATGACATATTTCAATGTAACTGCGGTGTAAAATAGTATAATTATATCCCCTCTAGATAACACACTATATTATACAATTTTGAAATACATAAAGATTTTATTCAATAAAGAATAAATAATTTGAAACTATATTTTTAGACTAGGTATATATTATCACTGCCTACATAATACACACTACACACATTTCATAATTAGATTATATTTTTGAATTTCTGAATTAAAATTTTCTTTTTTAGTTATTAAATATAATAATCATTTTTATAAATACATTATAATTATTGTTTATATCCACTTTGTGTTGTATATATTGTTCATTGTTTGTTTATAAATGTATAAAATTGAAAAAAATGTTTATCATAAATAATAAACCCGAAGTACCTTTATCGTACTATTGTTTTTAATATTATATAAAATAGGTATTTTAAAATAATTGATTTTGTACACAAATAGTGTTACATAATATTGTAGTATCTATTTCAAAAAGTATTTTTCCAAACGAAATATCTTCTCAGTTTTCTTGGCAAAGCCTACAGTCTAACATCAAACAAAAAACGGACAGATATATTATATTTTATCACCGCAGGCGTGTTAAGGTAATCGCGAATTTTTATGCGCGGAATGACGGGATGATTCATTTTAATTCGGGGCAAAAACTGTGCAGATATACATATATCTGTGTAAATAAAATAAAAAAAACCACTATGCGAAGATATAATGTGTTTCATGCAGTTATAGTTCAGTGCGTGGGTCTATAGTCTATATTATTATAGATTGTACCAAACAGTCCATTATTCTGAACCAATAGATACACTGTTACAGTGGGTTACGCTGTTTTTTTCTTCCTTTTATATTAAATAATATTTCAGACCGAGCATATCAGGAATACTACATTCTGTATATATTCACTTCGCACTTCTATTTTTCTCGGCAAACTTTCATTTAAACCTTTACAAACAGCCCGAGATCCGATAGCCACACAGACCAAAAAATAAATACACCCGTAGAAAATGTTATTTTTTTATTTTCTATTCGTTAAAATATTGACACATGATTGTGGGATTCTCTAGTTCTTTATTTGAATTATGAAAAAATAATGGCACATATTGGAATGTATATACCTAAAGTGTTTTCTAGGCATAGATACACAATATGTTATAATAGTTAACAAGTTTGGATAAAAAAATAACACGACAGCTATATAGTTTTAATTGCTAACACTATATTTAGGGTTATTCAACGAGGCTTATTTTTGTATAAAATTACTGACTGTATTAACAATTTTATTTTCGTACATAACTTTAATAATTGCAGCCTTTATATTATTATACATTGATACATATTGTTTCCATAAGCCTTGGTGTTTTGAAATTTTTGTATTCATTTAATAATTTTTTTTCCAGGAATAATAGTAAAAAAATAATTATTATAGCAATAATATTATTTTACAATATTGTTTTTTGGTTTATCACTGTTTTTAAACGTTGATAATTATTTTACATTTAACTTTCTATTTTTTTATGAAATATAATTACCTACAATTTTAAATGAATAATTTTCAATAAATATTTTAACTCTTGATGTTATATAAGACCAGTAAAGATGAAGAGTTATTTTTATCTATCTTTTTTCTAAATTTTTATTTATTTATAAAAATGTACTTTATTTATTTTATAGAATTAATTGATTACAAAAATGGTATATACCCATACATTTATTATTTGACAATTGTGTTGTAATGATAACGTAAATGTTAAAGAGGAAAGAGAGAATGAACAAATTAAAATTATCAAAATTAATTAATATTGTTTTATATAATTATTATATTACAGGGTAGATAGTAAGTAGCAGGTAATTATTATTTTATGTATTTGAGTAGGTAATCGATTATTTTGATTTATCATTGTTAGGTTATACGATTTGATTGTTATTAAACATAATTAATTTCAATTCCAAAGCGCATTTAGTTTAAATAACCTTATTACTAAAATAATTTTAATGCGATAAAATTAATAAAATAATCAACTGTAGAAAGTTAATTATTTTTTGTTCAATCATGTAAATAGTGGGGTATTTATAATTAATAAAGTATAAATTTTAACACACCAATGTATTATCAATATATATAAGTATTCGTATATATTTATCATTATACTGTTAATTTAATGAGTCTCGAACTCATTTACATAAGCTTAGGTATAACTTAAAATCTTAGATACTGTGGTAGTATTCATATTAGGAGTATTTTCGTTGAAAATTTTAAACTAAGAAAAAATTGCTGTGTTCAAAACTTCAAAATTATCTATCTCAATTACTATATCACTAAGAAACACAAAATATCTTCAGGTTATTAACCGCAGAATCAGATTTATTGTGAAATCAGTAATGTATTTGTGTTTACTTCGTAAAATTATATTTCTGATTCGAAAAACAAATCATAGATAGGGCACTGAATGGATATCAAAAGCAACTAAAATATAATATTACTCATTTCTTATTTAATTAACAACACCTTAAAATAGTTAAAATTTAACTGCATAGAAATAAAATTCAAATACTTTAAACATTATATAATACGCTTAATCAAAATTTTCCAAAAGGTGTTGAGCTCGATACTACGAATTATTATTCATGTTTTGATATTTTATGTTACCACAAAAATAGAGAGACGTTATAGGAGCTTTCGTGTGATTTCTTCTACTTTTATTGCGTACAATTCAGACGATGACTCTGTCGTAATTTTACTTAACTATAAATTTTCATATCCGCATAAATTAAACACTCAAAAACTTACTTTTGATTGAAGCTATCTTCTTTGTTGTCCACAAATACATCCGATGGCATTAAATTCACGTAATGGTCGGTTCGTTTACCGAACCCTCTAGCTGTAGATAAGTCCATATTTTTGAAACCTCTTATAGTTCTTCCTTTGTCTCTGTTTTTATGTTTAAATTCGTTATCTTCAAACGCCGGATATGAGTTGACCACAGCTAATATCAAAAACGTGATCTCTATAACCAACAGCCGAACCATTATATTGTTGTTAACTGCCATGGCTTGAAAAATCCACCTGGAACAAATTAATGGAATTATATTGACAGAGTTAATTTTTAAGTTGCTCTTTAGTTTTTATTAATATGATGAAGTATAAAATTGAGTTTTGAAACACCATAATATATTTTACCAAACTATCGTTTGTAATCTCAAACAATAATCATTGTATCAACTAAATAATAATATAACCGCTACTAAATCATAGGAATTCCGAAAAAGAGGTCAAAGCATGTAACTTTAACTGTTTCTGTTTCAGGTCGACTCTATACAATTTCATATTTATTACATGTTCGTGTAACGTACATCCGTTTTAAATAAAATAAAATTGTTGTTGTTTTTTTTAAATTTGATCTGCATAGTGCAGTTACTATTTATACAAAGTTTTGAATAGTAGTAGGCTGATGAAATCACTAAGAAAACTTTATGTTCATAGTTTTTAACGATATTTTTTTCCGTTCATTTATAATATTCCTTTATAAATCTATGACCTTTGGCATATTTATGACAGTTTTTGCGCACGTATGTCGTACGTATGTGGTATAAATATATATTATGTTTATAAACTTTGTATAAACTCTTATATTACCGGAAAAGTCCATATAGCTTGTAATTAAACGTTTTTAAGACAATATTGAGTTTCTCTTGCGCAATACAATATTCAACTCACTATACGTATATAATAGGTATACGTAATAAATATGTAGTACTATTATACTTACATATAACATACTATATCCTACAATATAACTTTTTTTATAAATTATAAAATATAGATTAAATGTGATGTAGGTATAATATTTATAAAGCTTATACCTTACACATTTGTAATTATAAACAATAAAGCCAAATTTTTTAATATGTCTAAACTTTCATCAAAAAAAATTAATTTGTTAACCTAACCTGTATTAACCTAATACAATCAGATATTATTATTGTATTCATTTATAGTATTAATTACAATTTATAAACAAAAGAGGTAAATTATGGTAAAAAAATAAGTTTTGTTTCTGTTTACTATTAATATTCAATTTAATTAAAACTCATAACACAAACACGAAGTAACTATAGTCTATACACCTGCACTCTATTGTCAAAAGCTATATATATTTATTCTATATGTATAGTAGTATTTATATTAACATTAAATCGATGAATATTATCAAAAACTTTTGATTATGAAACGCTTATACATGTACTTATTGTACTTAATACAATAATAATCAACGAATACATTTTTAAAATAGAGTTACATATTTTAAAATCTCATAATTCAGTTAATATTTTTGACTATCGTATCATCTTTAAATATTAAATAGGTAATAATAAAGAAACTCAATTACTATTTAATATATTTAAATTGCCTGAGTATTATCTGATTTTAATATAAAACTGACATGTGGAATAATAACACCTAAAGAAAGCATTTTAAAATTAAACATAATATCTACCGAATACAATAGATTTCCATACCTATGAAGTATGAATATCGTTTTTTCTAATTTTATATACTAAACTTGTGTTTAAATGTTTAATAGTTATTATATTGGACTGATTAATTTTGTTTTAGTTGACGTAATCAAATTGTTTCAAATAATTAAACTTGTGATTACAAAATTCATTTCATATAATTGGCCCCATTTAAAAACCATCACAATTTTTAAATTATGAAACATTTAAGGACCGTAGATATTTATTTTTTGGCAAATATAATACGTTGTACATATTATTAATTCCATAACAAAAATAATATACGGTGATATTATATATTCTGTCCTTCTTTATAAGCTTTTTACATTACTTTAAAAAAAAAAAACTTGAATATACAGTAAAACTTAATTAATGTTTTACGGGTATTTTGCAAAATAATAAATAAACCTTTTAAATGTATGAACATCATATTTACAAATTTACATAATTTGTTTTATGAGTATAGGTAGGTACCTATACTTATATATAGTATAGGTATACTATATAAGTGGAGTGATAAATATATTATACAAACACTCATCCACACGTATTGTATATTTTACGTATAAAATATTTTGACTGTTAGATGGCAGATAACTACAAAATAGTATATCTGTTGAGAATCAAACGGTCATTCAGTCTTGCAGAAGATATCGGAAGATGGACTTTACGGTTAAACGGAACATACTCGAAAAGAGGACTACTCTATATTATGTATGCATGTATATACATAGATAGAGAGAGTATAAACACTGAATATGTTCGAAACGTCTGTTTTTTAATACAACTAACAGATAATATTACCAACAGTTTTAATCTGAATTTAGATTTATAAACATAAACATTTAATTTAAATAGGTAATTTTTAATTTATATACTATTCAGTATCCACAAAAATTATCAATAATTAGATTTAATCTAATACATAATATTCTATTAACTAAAATATGGCATTCATAAAGGTGATGTCCTACAGTAACTAAATTTGTATACGAAAATGTTAACTTTTTTCTACTATGGTCTAATTTAACTTTTTATGCTTTCGTTATAAATATATGTGAATTTGAATTACCTATGACTCTTATAAAATATAAATGAAAACTTTTTAAAATTAAATGCAATTAAAAATTAATTAATATTGTTCTTTTTTTTTAGTTCTTATTATGATTCAAACAATAAATGAAAAATTACAGTTTTTGGTATAAAAGTTTGAACAAAACCATATTATCTGATGAACTACTTCTTTAAAAATATTTAATTGAATACTATTTTAAGTAAACCTGTTTTCGTTTACTTTAATTTTTATAATGGATTTGAATAACCATTTTAACACTAAATATTTTACGATTTTTATATTTTTTTAAACTAATCATTACACAGTTAACTATTAAGCATTTATTAATTATTAGCACTACAACTTTGTTCCATTCATAATTTAAAATTCAATAATGGGTTAACGTTAACATATTAATAAACATTATATATATATATAATATAGTTGTATATATATTATAAACAATATTATTTATCATCATTATATGTCCACTTGAGTTCATATGTATATTATAGTAAAATACATATTATATATATTTAGAGATTTAATATTAAACGATAAAGATATCCGTTAATAAATACTAATTGCATATAATCTAACAATGTTATTGCAGTTTGTATTTATGGCGATAAATGCTAAACACTTGTACCAATGAGATTATATGTATAATGTGGTAAAATAAAAATACTAAATAAGACTCAAAATACATAGAATTATTCTTCAAAAAATATTCAATTATATACATAATAATAATAACAAAAATATATTATTTATAAATTATTGCTGTATCTTCTTATTGTTTCTATTCATTAAATGAAAAGAAAAATAATTTACTAATTAACAAAATAGTTTAGACTGTTAAGTATAGCCAAGACATTTTAGAGGTATGTAAAGTTAGGTTAGGTCTTCAGCCTTGGTTATAAATTATAAAATTCAGAAGATCGTAACACCACTCACAAATCCTTAGAGACAGAGTAAAATTATATAATTTATAATTATTGTTAAAAAAACAGAAGTTTATTACACAAATATAATATATTTATTATGTATCCATGTATCAAAACTATCATAAAATGTTTATATTTTTGACGTTGAAACGTGACGATTGGTTAGTTGATATGCAAAAATTATTTGAAATGGATTAATTTAATTTTTGTATAGATAATTTTTAATAATTTTATTACCCCTTTATAATTTCTTTAGTTCTACTACAAATCGTTTAACTGTCTAACAAGTTCTTCTAGCAGACCTTATTATGTATCATCTTATCGAAAAAAAATGGTGGCTATTTGATTATGCTGAGCGGATCTCGAATTGTTATTCGAGTGGCGCGTCTATTGGCGACCCTGAAGTTGATTGTTGCATATTGTGAGGTAAAAATATGTAGGTGCACTACGCGAAACCTATCTAAATAGCCTTATTAAAAAATGTAAGACATTAAATAATTAGAGGTAGGGTTCTATAACTAGGGTGTTTGTTTTGCAAATTTTAATATTATTGTTATAAGGTATCACCATAGCTTTCATTTTTACTGATTTCTATTTTGTATACAGAGTCTGCAACAACATTATACGCCAAAATTACATATCATAAAATAATATTTTCGTTAAATTTAAAAAGCAAATATATTTTTTTCAATTAGGAAACATTTAAATATTTATTGTAATAATAGTTGTAAAACTTAATTATACTAGCAGTTGTACCAGTACTATAAATTATAATAAACTAATAATAGGTACACATAATGCCTACCTATTATAATTACTAATTAAAGTAATGTTCTGATTTAATGTGCTCACATAAGCCTAAGTAGGCATTTCATTCTTATTAGTATTTAGTATCTTCACAATAAGTCAATTCACAGTGTTTACTACTTTATTCCCTTAGTTATTTTCAATACGTACGATGTGTTGCTCGTAAATTATAATATTATATGTAAAATATTTTTTTATTTTTTTTTTTTAATATTAGCATCGAAGATAATGGCCATTAGTATTTAGTTGTAATAAGTTTAACTGATAAAGTATATGTATTTTATCATATAATATTACAGTTTTACATTCTTGAGTATTTCTACTAAATAAATTGCATTATTCAAGTTGCCAGATGGTTTTTTTGAGAACTCCAAGATTGGTTAATTAATGTTTGTGTTAAGTCCAAGTACTACGTCTAGTGTGTTGGGAATATTAAAATTGGAGAGGATTATAAATGTACAGAAAATTATCATAAAAAAATTTGGTAAGAACTTCAAGTATGGTTATTTATTTTTTAATTACAACAAAATATGAAAAATCGTTTGAAAAGAAATAGTTATTTGTCAGGTGAATATGCAATGTCGTAAAAATTTTAATTTAAAATACTAATAAACAATTTATTTGACTTCAGTACAATTTTTATTTTAATAAAGCTTGAAAAACTTATAAAGAAGATTGTAAAAATAAAAAAATTGAAGATTTTTGAGACTATAAATGTATTGTGACTATAATTTTTTTCATATTTTTTAATTAGTAAATGAAAAACTTTTGAAAGACCTTGTATCATATTTTCCATCATTTTTACCCACTAAAAAACTAAAAAGAAATATCAATTTCAAATGTCTGAATAGCTTAGAAGAGTTAAAATATTTTGAAAATTGTACTATGTATAAAAAATGATAATATAAAAATTTGATAATAATTTAAAGTAACCGCGATTTTATTTGTTTTTGAGACATATAAAAAGAAAAATAGAATCGATTTTGTCGAAAACTGGAATTGCATAAGATGTCGCGTTATTCTAAAATTTTTAATTTTGACCTTCCTAAAGTACAAACTAAATTCAATTTTATATCCAAATCATCCTTAAAGTTGAAAATTGGAGGATTTGTCGATTATTTATCATGTACACATGTATAATACGTGTACATTTATCATGTATATACTATATACACTCAGAAAATACACACATACACATCGTTGTAAAATTAATACATTCATCGCTCCGCTCTGAAAATACCATTGATCATATTATAATATAGATAGGTATTTACTTTTGTTTAGCAGTATACTGAGATTTAATTTGAGAAATTATTATAAGTATTATTTTTCAATTGATAGAACAATAATATATTTACATATTACAAATATATACAGAATAATTCAAATTATTTTTACAACTATTTTATCATATACTTATTCAAATAAAATAAGTAAATTCATTGTTTCGATTGATCAATTTAACTTTTATTTTAAAATTTAATTATTTATTTTTGGTTAAAATGTTTAGATATTTATTTTACAAAAATTATATTATTGTTATTTTTGTAAAACAGCAATAAAATCGAAATCCTGTAATTTTCCATATGATAACAATAGGTTAAACAATATGCATAGATGTTTAACACAATTATCAATTACCATTGTAATTGTAAGCCACTGCGGGATGTAGTAGAAAAAAAATCAAGTGTGAAAAAAATCATTGGATCTCCGAATGCAGCTAGGGACATTGAATGACGATTATTGTTAGTAAGAAGGTATAGAAGGTGGGTGTTTGATGTTAATTAATTAATTCCCACTCACAGGTTCGAAATTTGTCAACAGCATTATTTAAATGTATAGGGTAGAACAAAAAAATATAGTATATATGTGCGTAACTTACAACACAGATATTTGAGACAACAAACTAGGTCAAGACAATTTTTCAAAGTTTGTTTTTCGTCAAACGCGAGTTGTGCGCAAGTAGATACTATGTAGGTATACACATCATATCCAATGTATGCACATATTATAATAAGTAGGTACGTAATGCGTACATTATTATAGTTTGTGTACAACTTCATCTTACCAAAATCCATGTACTTGGTTTCATATTACTAAAAGGGGAGAGTTATTATGAAAAATAAAAAGCATAAAATCGTCCGAGGATGTCGTAATCGTCATTCTATTGTCGTCCGCTGCGAATTCCGACTTCGAAATGTACAGTCCGCCTACAATGGACTTTTATATTCTTTCCATCACCGTCTCTCTCTCTCTGACACAGCCTTACATATACACTCTCTCTATATATTCGTTGTTTTCTTTCGAGTATTTAGATGTAACATTTTATTTTTTATTCAATTCGTTAGTCACATATTTGGTAGAAAAATGTAACTTATATATTACAATTGTGAATTGTCTGTATGTATATATCAATCACGGTAGTTATTATTATTTATTAGATAACAGTACATTATTGTGTACTGAGACTGCAATCCTTCCTAAATAAGTACAGATTTTTTTACTACACCACGAGTAAATATATATTGTTGGTTAATCGTGGATACGCACGAAAACCCGTACCTATATATTTTAAACATTATTAATTATATGATACATCGTATTATTATCACACGCGTATAAATGAATTTCACGAATAAAAAAAAAAAAAATACTAAAATAATATCTACCACGAGTACTACGAACGGGATTTCTTAAATATTATTATATCCATGTTTTTCGGTGAAACTAAAAGTTTCATACCAGTGTACCACGTTGTCTCACCTTATAAACTTAACGGTCATTTAAATTTATAATTCCTAAAAATTATTACGTATAAAACCAAATCATACTTGAATTCTTTATAAATTTACATACATCTTTTTAAATTTTGACTTACTATTTTCATTTTAAACATTTTTTTATCGAATGTCAACTTAAATTATTACAG
The DNA here is from genome assembly GCF_003676215.2 of Rhopalosiphum maidis. NCBI lineage: Eukaryota > Metazoa > Arthropoda > Insecta > Hemiptera > Aphididae > Rhopalosiphum > Rhopalosiphum maidis. The sequence continues at coordinate 54,942,006 of NC_040878.1, forward strand.
TTGAATGAATGATAAAAAAAAAAACAGGGAATTTACACTGCTATATAGTATATTTCAAGTATACTTTTTCATTGAGTAGGTCGCTGTAATGAATGTTTTATATTTGAATTCATTGGTAAATCATTGAATACCAAATTGATACTAAGCAGAAATGACAAGTGTCGTCTACACAGTCCAGCCTCTATTTCTAAGGATATTTAATAATTTAGTTTTCTATAAAGAAAATGGTAAGTTGGAGGAGCGTTAAACTATAAATTACTATGTTTAAAAACAAAAATTATCGCATGTATTACTATAATTAGTACTAATAATTTATAAGCCGATATCGTGAATGATGTGAATAGGTTTTTACTTTCTAGTATATAAAAAACTAAAATGAATCCCAATGTTTTAAAAATCTTATTGTGTACAGATAATAATAATAATAAACATACCTAATGAGCAATGACAAAAAGTTGCAATTACAATAAAATACTTAAAATCGTTTGAAAAATATGACATTTCAACTTTAACCAATTAAAAAAAAAAATTTAAAATTAAGTTTATGCATTTTTGATGTTTTAAAATTACTGTAAAAACACTATATGAGTAACCAAGTTGTACTTATTAGTTTTTTAAACTTTTTGACCAAAAAAAGTTTCATCAACATATTTTGTAGAAAAAAAACAAAGAAATTTCAAATAAATCATAATAAATAACTTAAAGTTAATGTAAATACTTTGATATTGTCATTAGAAGTAGAAAATGTTAATTTTAAATATAAATGAATGTTTCAAGTATTTACGTATACCTAATATTATAAAATTGTATTTTATATTTATTGTTTAAATATCCAATTTTGTAAATTTCATGTATCTGTGTTAAACTTTTTTTTTAATTACACTATGATAAACTTGCAATAAATATTGATTACATTTTTGAATGTATCAACATAAATCGAAAAAAATTTTAATTTTCAAATGTCTTTAAATTTAATATACCATAAGTAATAAAATACTTTGTAAATACTTAATTGAAGTATATCTACAAAAAATTATCCATTACCATTTGGTAAACATTTCAAATATTTAGGCCCTATATTATACCCTTGTATACCTATATTTCTGAATAAAAAAAATAAAATAGATTTAGTCAAATAATGTGTTACGTAGATAATCTTATTTTTCTGAAATACTTTTTTAGTTTTTCCCCATTATTTTGATGTATTATTATTATGTTATTGATGATAGTAATAATAATAAAAAAAATACAATTGTAAAACGAATATATCTATCGTTAAGCGTTATTGTTTTCATTGTTAATTCTTCCGGTAAATGGCACTTTGACCTTTTTAGCCAGAAAGCCAACTCGCTCATTTCTAAAACTTCTCTTCTGGGTATACCAGATGTAATGAGTGTTGTGAAATAAAAAAGTACAAAAAGATGAGTGATTCACTTTTCAGGTTTAACAATTTTATAACATACAACAATAATATCATACGTGAATTTTTATAATACCTACATCTTTTGTAGGTACGCTCTAGTTAATATGAACCCAGATTACAGAATATAACTTATAGGTGGTGGATACATATAGAATTCACCTAGTTTTAAGTGGTTATTTAAAAGTCAGATTGATAACATATAAAATATAAATGTTAACTCCACTAGTAAGTATTAAAAAATTAATGTGAATTCCAGCGATGTAATAAAAAAAAAAATTAATTCCAAGTTTGTACGCACAATTATACTAATTTATACACATACATATATACAATAAAACATAAATTAATTTAAACTAAATATTATTACTATAATAAGGTATAATTGAGGAAATTTAGAAATACATTTTATCATCACAAAGTGTCAATTTTACAAATGAATTACTATCATAATTTACGTAATAATAATTAAAAACATCAACATTTAAGAAATAAAAATATTAGTCTATGTCTCTATGATGTTGAACGAGTTTTTTTAATACATTTTAGCATTCAATTTGTAAAAAAATGTATGCCATTATAATAAAGTTTAATTTTAACTTAAAAATTAAAATAAATTTTGCCAAAAATAATATTTATTTAGTTTATGTTTATTTTACAGGTAAAACGTTAATACTAGAAGAATTTACATATTATTTACAGGTCATGTTAAGTTTAAGTCGTACCAGTGGAAATTATATTACAAAAAGATAAATGAAATTTCGCCTATATATATAGGCTTAAGCAAAATTAATTGATTTCACAATATCAATTACTTAATATAACAATATTTCCATCGATATGTAACATATTTTTTTATTATATTTTTGTTTTCTATAAATGTAGTTTTTAGACATTATTATTATTAGTAGTAGTAGTAGTAGTTATTAAATATCTTTTAAATACAACATAGTAAAAAAAAAACACATAATAATTATTACGAAAAACATGAAATTTGAGTATGCAAATTAGAAAACAAATATCATTAGTTTAATTTTAAGTTATAATATTACTTAAATATGATGAAATAAAAATAGGTACTTTGCATTATTTGCTTGATTAATAATAATCATCTTGTAATGAATATAATTTAAATATTTTTTTTTTATATTGATTTTTGTGAAAAAGCTAAGATAAATATGATAAAAAAATATAATAGATATCTTGGTCATACATAAGTCATAAAATATTTTCGAATTATAAGAATAGTTTAGAAATATTGTATTATATTATTTATTTATTCTGTTAATAAAATTTATATCGTTGTTATATATTATTCTCAATTTACCACATTTACGTAGGTAAATATTTTCTTCAAATGTTTATTGACTGTGCAATAATTTCTTTTTATATTATATTTTACTGTTATTCATGTGCGTATTCTATATTTTAACACCATACAAGTTACAATGGATATAACTACGATTATAAAATAAATTAAATAACTAAAAACAAATTTTAGCTAAAAGAAATTACTAAACCACTATAAATGATAACTAATGTATAAAGTGTAATGTTAAGTAAAGTAATACATTATTTTCAAACGGATGATCCAGAAGTAACTTATAAATGTATCTTATTTAAAGAATATATAATATATATTCTCTACACTTAATGTATAAGATACATAAAAATGTTTTTGGTAACTTGTAAATTTTAGTATTTATCTAATGAAGTCCTTCGGCTTATATCAGTTACAATTGTAACTGTTACATCTATAACATTTGATAATTAAAACCATTGTAGCGTTTATGATATAATAATAATATATTATCAGGATGATAAATTATAAAAGATTTAGGTACTATCAATATATAACAAAGATGGACAGGTGACAAATTACTATATGAGATTATATAATTAAATGTGTGATTTTTTCTAAGATGGTCGACGGATATTGGTAAAAATAAATAAATTATAATAAATCGTGTGAATAAATCAATGATCAAAAATTAATTTCTATAAAAAATTTATAGAAAACCAATTTTTATATTATGATATATAAATCATTTAAAATTATTATTTTCACAAATTATACAAGGTAATTTATTTAAAGTATAGAACGTTTATTATTTTGAAAACTATTATCCTTTTAAAATACACTACAGCTCATCGAAACTTCAAATACTTGCAAGTTATAAGTAATTACTAATTAGTTATTAAAATTTAATTTTTAAATATCGAAAGACTCAAATACTATACCTTCAAATTTATTGTTTAAAATAATTTTTTTTTTTTTTTGTAAAAATAATTGTCTTATGTCAGGTTACGTTAGAAAGACTCACTATGTATTATGTACCATCAAAATAACACACGATAATAATTTCGAAATAGGTATTATATTTTATTAACAATAAATGAGATTTATAACGCTTAGAAAAATTAAGTAGGTACCTGAATTTATGTACAATAAAATTGTAAAACTTGTATGGAAATATAATAAATATGTAAAAAAAATTATTCAAAATTTCACGAAAAAAAATGCATCTAATGATGTTTATAATTTACACAAAACTAAATGTAAACAAATGAAAATATAAATGTATAGGTAATATTTTTAAAATATGGCGGGAAACTGGTTGTTATTTGGATATTTTACTAAACTAAAAAATTAATTTTAAAAAACTATCAAATTGCGGCATTATGTACAACTTTACTAACGTATAAACACTAAATAGATATACAATAACTTAAATCGACGATAACTTATTAACGACGAAATATTATTATTTCGGTATATTAACACGATTAAAATTAAATGCGCATCACAGAATTGTCATTAAATTAATATTCGTCAACGTTGATAACAACAAATATACCTGCGTTAAACAATACTAAGTTTCAGTGGGTTCTGACGAATTTTAATTGTGGTTTATTATAGTCAAGTATTAAAAACAAAGTAATTAACAAATTTTATTTTATTCAACATAAAGATTATATTTAATTATTATCAACAAAAATCTCGACTTTTAAAAATTACGTTACTTAAGTGGCCGCCTTCATTTCGACTGCTATCCGTTTTTTTATACTGTCCAATGTTTTCTGGTGTTCTTACACTTTTTTGACTTCCTTTTAAAGTTGTTAGAACAGAACCAGTATTTTTAATTTATGATAGCAGTCTAAAATTAAATTCCGAGAAGGAACATTACCTCCAACAGAAATATTGAATTGTCGTCGAAAATTTCGTGTACGGTTATAATGGATTTACATTCAATAAACGTCGTAACGGCAAAAACGCGTTGATTCACGTGCCGCGTGTCCGTGATTACTGATATAGTAAAACTAAGTAAAACTAAACATCATGAAATTTAATCTGGTTATAAACTAGTTGATCTTATCTACTTTAGTACCTAACCGCAGCACTCTATAAATCATCAGAACCCCCTGCCCCATCCTGTATTATTTATTTTACATAGATTAAGAAAAATTCAATTTTTTTAGAAAATCCTAAATATTCATAATATGAGTATGATAAATTGATAATCAATAAAACATGCACTTTTTCACTAATTTAAAAAATATGCATTTTAAATTCACCATTTTATAGCTCGGATCTCTAGTTTGTCTATTATAAATTGAGAGCTTATAGAACAATAGTATGCAACTCCACAACTTCTGAGCCCTATTCATAATACTAATATTGTCAAAAAGGTAGCACATATCACATTCAGAAATTCAAATTAAGATAATATTATTAAAACGCATACCACTAATAATACATTGGAAAATATAATATAAGATATTATATTTGTTACCTTTTATTTAGTATAAAAATGTTTAAATTTTAAAACGGAAGTACGATTTTTTTTTCTAAATAACGTTAAAATAATTTTATTATTTTAGTAACATTATTACTTTAAACTTAACATATTAATCATTTTTGTTTCAACAAAAATCAAGTTTAATCTTTTTATACTATATATAGATATATAATATATATTATGTATACGTATACCTTCGTTCATCGTTGTATTGATATTTATCTTAATAAGCTCTAAAATGTATAATATTAAGAAACTTTTAATTTATTACACATTATTAAAACTTGTAAAAATACTTAAATACCTATGTATAGTAACTCAGTTCTCAATGTATTAAAATATTAATATTTTTATTACTAAAATTATTTGAGAATATTTAATTAAAAAAATAGTAGTTTTTGAGTTGATATATCCATATATGTATAAAAATATTTTTACTTTTACAATTCTAATTAGGCAACATCATATTAAGTTTAGATGATAAAATTATATTTTTACAGTCTTAAAATTATTTAGTTCATACAAATATTTTTATTTTAGTTGTAATGATATATAAATATATTGAAAACATTATTAATTAATAAATAAAACAAAAACTGTAAATGTCAAATTAACATTTAACTCGATGTTAATGAACGAAAAATAAAATAAATATTCTACAAGTTTAAAGAACTACCTGTAGAAAGTTTTCGTTCAAAAACTTAAATAAAAATTAAGTATGTATATTATACATATATCGTCATTGAATGAATGTATTTAAATATATTTTTTGTATATAATTTTGACTATTTACCATTTGGCTAATGTTGTATTTTTATATTGTTCACTAGTCTCCTCGTGTCTCTAAATGCATTATTTTTGTGTTAAAAGTATATATTATAAATACCATATGATACATAATAGCTTAATAACTATTTTATATTTATTCTTTACACAGACTAGCTTTATAATTACTCCTATTTTCAAATGTGCGAAAGATGAATCAATGCGTAATTATTCTAAAACGACTTCATTATTTCGCTTACGTAAATAGTTCCTAACTTATTAAACATAAATTTTATTATAATTTGAAAATACGTATATATTTATGCATAGTTACAGCCATTTCAAATTCACCTAAATAATAAAACTTTAAGAGAAAAAAATAATTTATGATGTAAAAGAAGCAACTTATTATAATATCCTCGAGAAGTTAAAGTTAATAAATTGAAGTTCCCATTAATAATGGCCGCAAAATAGGTTTTGAAATAGATAATGCGTCATATTTGTTTACCAATGTTTGTAGTTATGTTATAAATAAAAATAATAATATTTTATAAATTCACCCATTACGTATTAATTTATTATGTAATATTATTATCATTTATAACAATCAAAATAACAAAAGAGCCTAAAAAAATGCAAAGTAACTTGGGTTAACTATTCCAATTTATTTAATAATATTATATCATCACTTTTTATTAATACATTTTTCAAAAGGTAAAAAACATGTTTTTCAATCTGTTCTTAAAATGTAAAATATTCAATCGAGAAATATTCAAATTAAAATGAAATTATTTTATAGCTAATGAGCACACATACACAAGTAACCAAATTACTACCATCCAATAAATAATTTTAAGAAAGTCATTTCTTTTAAACAGCACATAACAATTTTACCATAAACAAAATATAGGTACCTATTAATTAAATTAGTTTTAGTTAAGTAGGTACAAACAGAAGATTCCAAAATATATTTGATAATAGATAAGTACTATATTACCAGAAACTTTAAATTAAAATCATGTTTAATGAAATATATTGTTAGTATCATAATCGGATTAAATACTTTTCTTAAAGTAAAAAAAATCTATTTTAAGAAATTTATACTAAAGCGTTATTTATGAGTTTGAATTAACAAAGCAAAACGTTTAAATATTATTTCTATAACCATATGTGTACTTTTATAGTGCATACCTATAATATATGCCATTGTAAATCAAGTACGTTAATGTATTATAATTTTATTTTGAATATTATAACATTTATTTAATTAATTCTAATCATCGCAATTTACAAGAATGGATAAATTCTTCTGTAAAATAATATTATTAATGCTAAAAATAACTAATAAATTTAATACCATATATAAGAAAAATCGTATTCAAATAATTAACATAGTTGCATGATTACAACATTTGATTTATTTTAATTTTATATACTATTTATCTAAATTTATTTTCAACACTTATTTTATTATTTCAAAAAAGTTTTTTATTTTTCATAAATTGTTGGTTAGTTTTATACTGACTAAAAATTCTTTTATTGAAAGTTAAAAAATAAAATGTCTCATCTATTTTTTTTTTTTTTTTTGTTAGTTTACAATTTAAGTGGTAGCAAAACATTTATTTCTGCCAAGGTTCGCGTAATCATGAAATATAAATAAGTACATTGAATATTTACCTAAATTTATTTAAATTTTATAAAATGTCTAGAAAAAAAATTAAATATAGATCAATGAAATAAAAAACGTATATAAAAATAAATAAAACTCAACTGTGAAAAAAAACCGTAAAATGAATACGTATGTGATATTACTGGGATTTACATCTACAATTTCTCACATTAAAACTCCTTTAGATCTTGTTTAAACACATTATAATATAATATGACTGTTCAAATTATCGCTCGACCTCAAAAATGTAAATTATAGTTTCTTATCCACACGAGACCCTCCAAACAATAAAAATACATAATAACTCTACATTATAATATATTACATTGTACAAAAATCTGCTTGTCAATTAAAAGTTCATTTTTCATTTTGTGAAATTATGAGAGCATAATAAAAAAAAAATCTTTACACTTACTGCGAACAAGAATTTCCTTCAATAGAAAGATTAAAACCACACAGAAAAAAAATATACAGGTATAAAATAATAATTTACACATTGGCTAAAATCTGAATATTTTATTAACGCCTCGAAGTATTACCCTATAATTTGTATTGTTATAACCTGAAAATAATTGGTTTTGAATATCTCGCAGAGACGTCGGATGGATATATTAGTAGAATAATTATTAGTTATAAAATTTTAGTACCAAAATGGAAAATTTAGTTGACCCCAAAATATACAAATCTACGAACATCTTCGATCCGAGTATGGCCTGTTATTTCAATTATTTGAAAATAATTTTTTCGTATTTTACGTGACGTATATAATACTACACATGAGGTATCCCGTTTATCTATTCGTAATTAACGATCATCTGTAGGAAACTAAATAGAAATATGCCCATACCTACGTAATGTATATACTATACAGAAAATTAGAAAAAAATACTGTTTTTAGTTAGTTAATTTATGTTAGGTAATAGGATAGTATACGTAAACTTGTATAATGTAGAATATAATATGATGATGTAATTCATTGACTTTCTCAAAAAATTGCGTAAAATTTAATTTTCTAACGATTTTATCAAGTAATGGTAAAAGTTTTTTTGGACACAAAAACTGTTTCACACTTAATTCTTATAATATTATATACGCATATTGTTACAACGGTTTTAGAGAACCGGTGGGAAAAAATTCACCTATTTAATAAATTCCTGTAAATATTCATTGCAAGAACTACCCCAATATATATACTTGTATAATATTATATATATATATATATATATATTATACGTATCGTGTATGACTTACCGGTCAGATTTGAGCGTCGGGTGCGCGTTTTTCACGTGGGTGCGGCGAACGGGACGACCAAGCAGAATGACGCCGTCGACAAAGACGCAGCGCAATATGTACCGGAAAAAGCGCGTCAAACCGCGACGTATACGGTACCGTAAAATACGCCCCCTGACAACACTCCTGAGCCCTGTTATATGATTTCTTTTTGCCGCGCAACCTGTTGGCGTGTTGGTATCGAGGGCGCGTGCGTCGACAGAATTGTGATGATAATATTACACCGAAAATATACTTTGTACGGGCCGCGATTTTACAATACGAGTGAAACGCTTTGGTGCCATTTGACGTTTTTTTTAATTGGTCCCTCCTAAAGTTTAAGCAAGCCAATTTTTTGTCATCGCCAGAACACGTTATATAGTAAATACAAAATGTATTTCATGTAGATATGGGGCTAAAGGGTCATATAATAAGTATTTAATACTCTAATGAATTTAAACATCGGAAAGTCGCAAGTTACGAATAGCTTTAGTCGTGCACACCAATAATATACATCTAAATAGAATAATAAAATATGTATATATACGTATACATGGTTTTCATACTACATTTCAACTTATTTACATCGGCAATCGATGCATTTCTAAATTTTATGGCAAGCCAATAAGACGCGGAAAAAATAGAGGTGCCAAAGCACAGCTTCCCATCCCTCAACATTGAAATAACACCTTAGCCGAAACGTCGTCTCGGTCAAAATGCATACTTCTTCTAAATGTTGTTTGTCACAGACTATATGTATACGAAAGTGTGAAGTTTCTGGGAAAAATATCCGATTTTCAGTATATCGCTTTTATTATTTTCGGATTTTTTTTCCTAATATCCTTCTATGTCCTTCTATTATATATTATAAAGTTCATATTATACTGCATGCACAGTATAATTATCGTATGTATGTTATTGCGGAAATGGAATATTTTCTGTGAACGTTTCATGTCGTATGATTAACGCGAATGAAATTTGTGTATAATGGCTTCTTATTTATGAGCATTTACGAAAACGTATATATATATATATGTAATGGTAACCGTACGGAGTTGCTACAGGTGGTGTAACACAATTTCTCGGGGTATGGCGTCTGTGCGGCCATTCTTATATCTTCACTTTAAATATAATTTATATTATACTTGAAATACATTATGTATACGTAAATTAATATAGATGCACCATTGCACCAGTATAGGTCATCTGAGCGACGCCGACCAAAATTATATTAGGTACAGAATCATACGTCTTGTCTATATTATAGTCAACACTATTATACCAAATTATACTACGTTATACCTATCCAATCAGTGTATAATCTATTTAAATTTATCGTACATTTTGTTGTACTGTTGGCCAATTATAAAATCACACGCCACTTATTCTATGTATACATAAATAAATGTCCATGAGTAAATTGTTGTTATATAATAATAAAATGTACAATTTATTCATTCATATTATTTCATAACAAATCTGTAGATAATATCTTAAGAAACACAAGCAATTTAAAAAAAATTATATATATGTATGTATAGAATATAATATTTTTAAGATCATAGTTTATTTTACGTTTTTATCTATAATTATATAAATATTATATTATATCATGTATTAATGGAAATAAACAATTTTTTAAATGCATTGTATTTTTAAGATATTTTATTATTGTCTGGTTCGTGATTTAAGAGAACTATCTTCTATGTACGTACCTAAACATATTAATTAATATAATATTTTACACTGATAGGATTAAACGCTTCATATTGTAAACTAAATTACATAATATAATACGAACACATATCTCCTTGCGGGTGAACAATTATAGTAATTGATTTGTCGAAAAGCCGAACTATAAATTATAATATTATGATTATTATGTATTGTAATATTATCACATGACAAAAAAATACCTCACGAAAATTATTGTTAGCACATCGCAATCGTCGTATTTAATTAGTCAGCGACATTCGATTACGATAATTAGTTTTCTGCTAACTTTGTCTTTGCAATTATTTTATCGACACAATTACATAGGTACTATATTCGTTTACGATGACTAATATTCATATAAGATTCTATAAATCCATAATATATTGTTAGGGTAATTAATGAAGATATAAGTACACTAGTATAGTGAAACATATCTATAAGTATAGATCATTATATAAATGTATAACTTAATGGAATATTGTAAGTTACAAACAATAGCATATTTAATTTACATTCAATACATTTTTGTAATCTTTTATAGATATTATACCATTATAGCGTAATTAGACTTAAATTGATGTGTGTGTGTGTATGTGGGTCATAAATGTTAAATCTAGAAATTGGTTGAAAGAGCTAAAAAGCATTTTAGAAAAAAATTCCACGACGCTAAAAAAAAAAACATAAACTAAAATATAAAAATAATTTCAATAAATAATAATCATATAATATTTAAAAAAAATTAGTTATAACTAAATTTCAAATGTAAATAATAAAAATTTTAATTGAATTGCTATAAAGCTGTTCTATATCACTATATCAGGTTGAAATTTAAAGAAATATTGATTACATGATAAACGATTATCAACTATTCGATACATAATTGAAGTCAATATTTTTTATATTCTATGCTAAGTCGACTTCCGATTTTTAATCTGACCAAGTACCACCAGCTGGATGCATATTAGCTGTTTAATACGTATACCACTTGTCTAATTTATAATTTTTAGGGACAAAAATAGTATGCAACCAGGACCTGTCTAGGCCCTAGACTAATCATTATTATTAGGGATAAAGTTTTAATTTTTATAATCCGCTATCATCCACGAAATAAGAATAAATCACTGTGGATATTAATAATATTATTACTATATTTTATAAAATGTATAATGTGTACATTAAAAGTATTCAATATGTCGTATAGATTTATATTCGTAATATAATTAAAACAAAATATTTTTTATGACCGCGAAATTACAACAGTGAGAAACTATTACATATATGAGGTCGAGATGTGCAAGTGTTGGCTTTTATTTGATCCACCTTGGCCCACACATGCTTAGGTATATAATTAAAAAAAATATTTTCTAACATATTTTAATCATAAAATATAATTCTCTTTTAAAAACTATAACAAAATGTGCTTATGATCTTTGCAGGTGATATATTTATTTTTGGGCGTACTGTGTTTTATAAGCCGCCCAAATAGCAATTATTACAATTTATTGGCTGAATGAAAAGAAATGAAAACTTAAGCATTCATGAATATTTTATCCTAAAATAACATTTTGAGTTCATAAAAAAATTATTTAAATTACTTTCTAGTGAATTTAAAATGTTATTTTATATCCTTAAGATAATTGGATAGTGTTATAATATTATAATTTATTTTTGTCGTTTTTTTATCAAAATTAATTTACAAGCATTGAAACGTACAAATACTTATTTATTATTAATCAAAAATCTAACTTTGGTTTCATAGGCCATTGGTTTCTTATTTAAAATTTTTTTTTTAGATTACTTCGTAAAGTTTAGTTTTTTTAAATGTTAAACCTGATTGTCAAATTGTTTTATAAATCAATTCCCAGAACCACCACATCCAAATGTATTTTACATTTGATCGAAACGTACTCTTCGTATGTATATATCTATACTAATATCATGAAACTGAATTTAATATATATATATATATGTGTGTGTGTGTGTGTGTGTGTGTTAGCGTCAATGTCGTAAATTCAGGTAATGATGATATTGACTAGTCAATTTGTATAATACCTGGGTAACTTGGTCATTATCTATAATGGACATATAATATATATTTATAACATTGACTTAATAAATCAGACGATGTTGTAATTTGATAGATTGGCTGTCATTATAACATTTCCTATCGTCTTATAGTCAAAATGTTATCTTTTACGGTTTCAACTTATAATACCCACGTCAAAATTAGGGTTTTGTAACGAATAATAGTTTTAGTGTCCACAGTGACTAACTTAACATACGTATTATTGATATTTGGTACGTAAAGAGCAATTGAACGAATTATATTACCTAGTTCAAGTATTATTTTTCGTTTCGATAAGTGTTAAATTATTTTTTATTAACATGAATTCAAATTAAATTTTACGATGCATTATTTGATTTATTAAAAAATAAACGTGAGGATAATAAATCATTTTTAGACAAAGAGGAATATTTGTTAAGATTACAAAAAGTGAAATTAGCTAAGGAAAATATTGGTAATAAAAGTGCAAAGGATTATAGACACATAAGATACATTCATAAGTATATGATGTATTAACACTCAATAGAAAAGAACGACTTATTAAATCTATATGTAATGATTCAGAAAGTGTACACTATTATGTATCAAACGACAAATTATTTGATATTTTTCACGATAATCCCATTGGCTTATGAATTTAAGTTAAAATATTGTAATATTACCGCAAGAAAACTACGATGATCTATTTAAATCTCTGTATGCACTGTGAAAAAAAATTATCGAATCCAAAGTGGGGCCTAGTTTCTAAACCAATACTTCATAATGCATTCAATTCATGAGCCCAAGTTGACCTTATTGTCTATTGATAATATGAATTTGATATGCAAAGTTAAAGTGAATTTAAATTCATTATGAATTATCAGGACCATCCAACAAAATTTGTACTACTCAGACCTTTAAAATCAAAACGTGCCGAGGAAATAGCATTTAATTTAATTGATATTTATACCACATTTGGTGCACCTCCAATACTCCAATCTGACTACCGAAGAAAATTTGTAAACACTGTTATAATTGTCATCAATGAGCAACCAAGTGAGCCAATCAGATTCAAATTAATTATTCCAAAAAACAATTACAGCGATTATCATTTGATTTTTATATACTAGTCAATATTGGACAAGACGAAATATTGAATGAATGGCAATTACCTTCAAAATGCTTGGAAAATCAGGCCAGAAAAATGATAAAAAAAACTCTAATAAAAAATTTAAAGAACTTGAAGTAAGAGTAAATGTTCGAGCTTCAATTCTCGGTGTTGATCGAGCTAGAGGTTCACCTCGAAATTTTTTGGCTGTCAAAATTAGTATAGAAGAAAACATGAATAAATAAGGTATGCAAATTTGAATTTATAGAAATTAGTTTAAATTAATAAAAATATATTTTAGATACAGAGAACGGGTTTTCTCAAACATTTATACATAAGAACAGAAATTTTTCATTGCAAAGAAAAATGTATTCTCCTTGAAAACGTCCTGAAGTTATATGCCGAAAAAGAAATTATACTCTGTGATTTGGCTGGGGTCAACAGTGTTATAGAAACACAAGGATTTCAAAGATGCCACTGAAAAACAAAATGCAAAACAAATAAATGTACTTGTCGATTTGCTAACCGAGTTTGTACGTCAAAGTGCCACGGCAGCTTATCATGAGAAAATAAGTGATATCCATACACAATCTCCATAAAAGTATTAAAATTATGAAAAATTTGTACCCATTGTTTATTACTAAATAATAAATATTATATTAGATTATGTACCTTATAACAATTTACAACCAGGTTGGCTGTTAGTTTTTCATTGACTAAATTTGCAAAGACTTATGTAGTCTTGTTTATTAGTCAATAATGATAATGACTGGCAAATATCAAAATTAATGTATTACTAATAAATTGTTTCTATCATTGTCTATCTTAGTTAAGGCATTTTCTTAAATGAATAGTCAATAATATATATATATATGAAAAATAGGTAGGGTTAACATAGATTAGTCTTTTTTAATAATGTCTAATTATCATCATTGACGGTAACACATACAAAACAGAATAAATACATCTAGACATGGTATATAATCATTAAATTATGAATCCTATCACAGTTAATATTAGTAACGATAATAAATTAAATAATAATATTATCGTAGTTTACGTAGGTACGAACGAATTATATGCGTAAGTACTATTATTATGCAAACCTAATAATTAGTGCAATTTCACATAAATATAATATATATATATTTATGTATGCATACTCGTATATTTGTGTATATACCTATAGGTGAATAAAATGTGCGTATAAATAAAGATAATTTTTTTTTTTTAACAGTTAAATTCAACTAACAAAAAAATATTATAAAATGAACTTAAATTACACATTTATTAATAATATTTAATTATTGATTAATAGCTATTACTTTTTAAACTTTTAAACTTTTACTTATGAGAAACAACAATTATATCTATTCAAAATATTTTAACTAATGAAAATACAATACGTATTAAAGTAATTAAATTACTGTATGAATTCCTCTTACTAAATCATTGTTATTTACATGTTCAGAGAATCTGATGCGAAAATAACAAAAAACTAAAAACAGTTTACAGTTAAATAAATAATTTTGTAAAATCATAATATTTTTATTAAAATATTGCAACAATTTTTTGATAAACTGATTTAATATTTAATATTGACGAAATACGAGTAATTTGAGTATATAAATATGTACCCAATATACCTGTTTGTATATATTTCACATTATATATTTACTGAATTAGGTAATTAGGCTATTATATGTTAGATGTTTCAAACAAAAATGTAATAAGTAAGTAGGTACGAGGGATGCACAGAGATCAAATATAATAATAATGTCGATTATCAAGCGATTGTACGCAATATTAATTTCATATGAATATACATATCTGTAATAGATTTAACTAGATGTATTTCGTAGACATTTTTCTTCAAATTAGTATTAATTATATTGTACTCGAGATAAGTAGGTACATACTATGTATATTTATTACTTACTTGCTGAAGCTTACAACGAATTTCTTATTGGTTGAGCACGATGCTAATGATATTCGAATTGAACATATTTATTACTTCAAAGTGTTTTCATATTCATGAAAAAATGTAAGTGAATGTCATTGTAAAACCCAATTATTTTTTGCTTCTGTTCGAAATCTAAAGTTACTAACTTACAACATTCAAATTGATTATATACTGTATATTGTAAGACTATAGGTAGTACTGCAGTAACCAGAATAAGCTAGCATATAGCTTAGGTACGTATATAATAAAGTTCCTTATCGATTTGATATAATTATGTAATATATTTTCCCAACCCAATGATTCTTTTTATGCAAATCCATATTAAAAGGAAAATATATGTTAATATTTTCTTAATGGCCTAAAAGACGTATAAAACAATTTTTGTATCAACAATAATAATACATATTTTAATTTTAAATGAATTTATTACTGTTTAACACAAGCAGTAGTAAATTAGATATCAAAACTATACAAGTTCATACGAAAAAAAAACAATTTTTGATAACTGAACAACAATATCGCATAAACCATTTCATATGAAATAGCACCCAAATCCTTAAATTTCCATTAAAGCTCCAAAAACTCTTAAAAGAAAAAAAATCGATAAAATCTTTTTGTTCAATGCTCTACTTTAAGGCTTACTATAGCTTCTAACACTATAAACTCTTTCTGAATGATATGGCAGTATTAATGTTTATTATTAAATCAAAGTTTTAGAAAATACGCAATAACAAAGTTAAAAAAATAGAAACGTTATATTATTAAAGTACTTGTTGTTGGAAAACATCTCGTTACTGTACACGTATTTATAATTTTATCAGTTGATATTAAATAAAAATAAATTGTTTCTGTATCATCTTTAATAAATTGAGAACTCATCCGGAGTTTTATTTGAGTAAAAAATGATGAATACCATAACATAATAAGTATTAAGTCCGTATAGACACAATTTGCATAGGTTAGATATACAGGACAATCATTGTTATGTGTAAATATTATGAGTCGTAAGACATTGCCGTAACCAATGAGTAATATTATTTTCTTATTAAGTCTTTCAACAGACACAATTATAATGTATGATTGTAAGCCGTTAATAAATTATTCTGCATCTCCTTTCATTAAACAACATTTAAATTACCATTTTTACTCATCTATATTTTTTCTTTTTCTTTGTTTAGTTATTAATCATCTTAAAATAATGTAAGAAATACAATAATTCATGTTAGTATTAAAATAATTGAAATACATTTTTTTTAAATAAAAATTCAAGTTAAAAAGGTAGTAGACATATTTTTCACTTAATATTTAAACAACTTTTTTAGATTTTCAATATGGGTAAGTAATAAGTGTAGTTTATATTGAGTATTTACTTTTGAATATAAGTAATTTATTTCCCAATATTTTGTGTTTTTTTTCTTCATTATGATTAATTAATAGGTAAATTATTAAATATTATTAACGCATGGTTTCTAAAATAATACACAAATATAGTGTATAAAAGTAGACACCTACAACAAAATTAGTCAATTTAGATAACTTTTAAACATTTGAATAACTGTTATACTTATTCAAAACTTTTATTCTAGCGGAGATGAATGTATTGATTTGACAATAATGTGTGTTTTTATTTGTTTTGTGTGTATATTGACACGATTTATAGTAGAAAAATATGCATTGATTTTCTTTTTGAATATATTATATGATAGAAAAGTGAATATAGTCAGTACAACAGACAGGTCAAAGTTAAAAATGATTATCATCTTTCAGTATAATCTAGAAAACCAAAATTAGAAAAAAATCGAGAATTTGTACACATATGTATATAACAGTAACTTTTCAATGACAAGATATACCAACTTAACACCTACTCCTCGACAGAGTGGTTACCTATTTTTCATATTTTTTTAAACATATTCACATAACGTGAATTGTGATTAAATTGTGTAAAAATCCCCTAGCGGCCCTAACCATGTACATTATTAAAAATTAAACGCTCTTATAATACAATTTGTTGGTTTCGATTTAAAATAAACGTTATTGCTTTGAGTTAATGTGCAGTTTATATAAAATAAAAATAAAACACATGAATCGTTTAAATTTTGAAACGCTTCAATTACAAAATAAATAGTTTCCAAGAACTTGGAAAATATCTTACAAGTCTGAAAGTTTTAAAACGAAAAGTTATCGAGATTCTGAAAATTCTATATAAGTACTATCAAAAACAAGTTATTCATAATTCGTCGCACACAAACGTAAAAGGCAAAACAAAATCAATCACTTCGTCCAAAACTCCATTCACCAAAGCTGATGTCACCTTTTTCTACTCAACGATATTAAAGATACAAGATGATTTAATCCTAAATTTGTTTTGTTCATAATTTAGTACTCCTTCTTGCAAACACCAGTACTTTAGAGTTTAGAGAGTTTTTGAATACTTTTGTGTCAGGATATTGTATAGTTTTACTTAGTTCTTAAAAATAAATTTAAAGGCATACAAAGTAGCTGTTGAAATTTTTAAAAAATTCAAAATTTCATTACGTCTACGTACTACTTGTAACTATGTATATAATATGTAGGTATATTTTAATACAAAATAAATTGTCATTAAATTAATAAAATTCTTTATTTATGACTCTAAATAATAGGGATATGTATTATTATTTTACTCAAATATCCAAAATTGATTCTTAAAAATTATATCAACGATTTAGAACAAACAAACAAATGTAAATTCAAAGAATTTCAGACCTATTCGTACACCCATGTAGCTCCAATTAGTTCGAATAATGACTCTTAACTGAAGTATTGTGGACACTGTGATTAATGTTGTATATTGTATATGTATGAAAGGTTCTAAAAATACCTCTAAAGCGCTTTTGTAATTGGAAAGACTGGAAAGTTATCAAAGCTATGAATTATCAATATTGCTTTAAAGCATTATTGAAAAAACTTTGCACGTTTCTTTTAATAATTTTATGATGACATACATTTTTACACCTTTCAAATGTATTTTACTATTAACACGCATCACATCATACATTTTATTTTTTCTTATATTTTTTTACCTTCAATTTATCTTCATTTTTCACACGAGAAACGTTTTTACAGTTAATTTCTTTTCTATGTAGTCATCGCGTAAGTTTGCTCTTAGATGATTTGAATTTTATTAAATTTAAACCATTATTTTTTTTTTTTTTTACTCACATTTAAACAAATAAAATAATCTGTAGGTCTTTTTCCGTTTTTTAAATTGAATTATATAATCATAAAAATTATTAAGTACCTACACTAGTGTTCATATTTTTTTTATTTGCTGAAGTCATAACATAATAATATGAACTACAAACGAACTACAAACATTCATATAATAGATTTCTGAAAATTAATAAAATATAGCTGTGTCTATAAAATACAATCAATAATTATTAAATTTTAATAAAAGATGTATAGTGTTATATAAAAATAAAAATATTAAAACTTATTTTTAATAAATTGTA
Source organism: Rhopalosiphum maidis (assembly GCF_003676215.2). Lineage (NCBI taxonomy): Eukaryota > Metazoa > Arthropoda > Insecta > Hemiptera > Aphididae > Rhopalosiphum > Rhopalosiphum maidis. Next base: position 54,961,257 of record NC_040878.1, read on the forward strand.
CAACTAACGAGTATAATTATTAAAAATTATATATATAAATACACTTTGATACATTTAGAATGGACTTTAAATATTTTAGTAAGCTTAAAACGCTTAAATAAAATACATAATACATGGATTCTGTATATGTAATATTCTAAGAGTATGGAAATTTGAATAGTTGTTGAACTAAAATTACACGCGCAAGGTTTATTTATTTTGGAAGGGGAGGGGGCTGTTAAACTTATATAAATAATTGATACTAACTTACAAATCACGAGACTTGATTAAAATAATTTTCATGAAGTAAGACATTTCATTGGGAGAGTTGTTTCTGGCTCCATTATCTCCCACCTTCATATGTAGTATGTACAGTTTATACTAATGCTTTTGATTATGTTACCAGTCATAATTAGAGTGATTTTTTGGAAACTCTTTTACAAATGAGTCGAGTTGGTTTTTGTGTAAAGTATCGATTATAACATAAAGAGAAGTGAGAGAAAATGATATATATATATATATGGCCAGACTTAAGGATTTTTGCTGAAATATCCCACTATTATACGTCGCAGTTAACCAAAATCTTTCCAAACATCCATTTTGAAATTCATTTTAGTTCAACAAATCTAAAATAACATATTATGACTTACAGAAAATATATATTTTTACAGTCACATATAGGCAATATTATATTGACTTAAACTGCAGTGACGTAATTAGGAATTTGTTTCTGAGGAGGATATAACTTTTCTGTCCACGTAAATCCTCCATGTAGCACTAAGCCTACATATACTGACCTTAATTTGCAAATCTCTATAAATACTTTAATTTTAGTCATAAATTTGTACATTTCTATCGTTAAAAAAGTTAATACAAATATTCCTCACCATCACAAATTATGCCATTTAAATCAAAATTCAATACATAATATTGAATGCTAGTATGTCTTTAATTAAGTAACGTAATATACCTTATTTTTTATTTTTTTTCTTGTGGTATCACCACATGGGGATGAACCGTTTGCACAATACTTACACGACGTAATATACTAAAACGTAGTGAATAGTAAATCTGATGTATGTCATTAATATTTCTTTTAAGTTAAGTTTTATGAAGTTTATAGTTAAATAATAGTTTCCCTGAAAATACTTTAAGCTTAAACCATTAAAATTACGACTATATTACTACTAGTTTTATCCATAATAACGGTACTTATGACAAATATAACTGTATTTAATGTGTATGACCAATCGTATAATGTAGATGAATAATGGTTAAATAAATAATTTTAATATGATAAATTTAATATCATTCAGGCGCCATAATATACCTCACTGTATCAATAGATCCTTAAATAAAGTAATATTGTAAGTAATTTATTTACATATTATAAAAGTTAATATTGATGTTTAATTTTAAAATTAAATAAATTCATAAATTTCTCAGCTATGAAAAAAGTTAATTTTTAATAAACCAAAGAAGATAAAACTTAATTTTTTTCAAGAGAAAAAGTTCAAAAAACGTGATAAAATAATATATATAAATAAATAATACGCAATGAAAAATGATTTTATCTAATATTGCATCATCATTTCCATATTATTATGAAATATGCAATTTAAAGAGAACATTTTTATTAAAGTAAAGCATTAATAAAACGACATTATTGAACTTATTTTATGATTTTTTTTTTTATATATACTAAAATATCATATGTCATGAATTCTGGTCAGCATTGATAAGAAACAATTTTAAAATATGAAATGCAAGTAAATAATAAATCCATTTAATACATTTTTTAATCTTTTATTTTATTAATTTATTGGTAGTTCTTGAAATTCAAACATATAAATTATAGATAAATATCAACAAAAAATGTGTAACTGGTCTATGTAGACGATTTTTAAATGACTAACTAACAGTATTAGTAAATTAATTTAGGACTATAGATCTGACTTAAAGAGTTAATAAAGTATTTTATGATTAGCAGTCATCAAACATTCGAATAATAATATTATATGCTGTTCTACGGCGCGTCTTTGATATTACGTATGTTGACTAAAGAAAAAATACTAATATAATATATTCCCATATTATTTGATATACCATTCGTCGTCACCACGTCATTATATCCTTATTACTTAGTGCAGCACTCACTATTTGGTATAACTGCGTCAAAAACATATTAATAAAATACGATTATTCGAATCAAAAATATTAAGAATAATTTCACACGATCTCTTACTCACACTTAGCGCTTGTTTTACCAATTCATGGGCCCATTACAATTTAAAATTTTGGGCTCTACATTGTCCATTTCTATTTTCTACAATGCAAAAATAAAATGTTTGCATAATATATTTTTAAATTAATGTTATATGTAATTAGTTACTAATAAATGAGTTGTTGGATCACAGAATATCATTTTATTGTCAAAAATATGATTCTTTAATATACAAAAACACTTAATATTTTAAATGTTTAATATTTATTCAAGTAAGTATTCAAATTAAAAAGCAAATTTTTTTTTTTTAAACAAAAATTAGTATTTTGATTATTACTATGGATAAGGACTTCATGCCCTAAAAAACATGCATGCGTTAAGAGGGCGTTATACCCGCACGTGTTGTCTGTCTTATTAACGTACATCATAGTAAATTTTGATTCGCAGAACACATTTTGTGATGTTAGCTTTAATATTAAAGTAAATTTATTTACCTATTCTCAAGTTTAAAGGTAAGAGTATTATCTAAACAATTGCATATGCTTATATTTATATTATGATTTTAAAGGGTGTTATAGCTATATAAAATACTAAAATTTTAAAATGTCATAACTCATTTTAAAATTTAAATCCTAATTTATTAAGTTAGATTCTAACTTATAGTAAATTTTTAGTGAATTTTAATATTATTATTTTTTAATTATTCGAAAAATTAAGATGAATAAAACGCTAATTTAAATGTTCTAAAAATCAAATTACATAAAATATATTTTGTACTATGGCCATTTAATAACAATTTTTTTATTGATTATACTACCTATATATTGAGAAATCCAAAGTGGAATTTTCCGACATATTGTACAATGCGCATTGTGCTTTGTGCGTGTACAGAGTGAGACACCGTGTTTTCCCGTTTTCCTGTGCGTTAATATTACGGAAAAACAGGAAAACAAGTGATATCCCGACCTGTACATCATATTATACGACTTACAGGTACGACGCAATAAACTACAATTATACACGCGGTATGTGTACCAAAGAGACGTAATTGGGGACGCGTTTGATTCGACAAAAACCACCCACGTACCTACGCAACAGGCAAAGTCAAAAGTTGTAATAAACTTGTCGTACAAAACTCGTATAGTAATATACACGGAAAAGTCGAATGGATACGAATATGATGGTTATAATAATAACAACACAGCAGTCACAAGTCGCGAAGAACGTAATATAACGTACACGATTTGCAGCTGCATACGCGCTATGCGTCTGAAGTTGGAAGTTATTTATACCGACAAAGTAAACGTATTATGTGTTTACCTATATTATTCATATACAGCACACCCGGCCACCGAAACGGGTATTTAAAGTAGTTCGATTTGTGGAGCACTGCGCGTACACGGTGCAGAATTCTGTATAATGTTATAAACGTTTTATTATTTGCACACTTACACTGTACATTATATTTGATCTGCGAATTCCGTGCAGAATTATGCACGCGTGAACTGGCGAAGAAAACTAATACGGACCATCTCGCACACACCCACACACGATTACACGTCGAGTTGCAGTAACGAGCAATCGCGCATAGAAGTAGGTACCTACTTAAATATTATACTTTGATTCGCGAAAATTTTTAATAATAAACGAAAAAGAAAGGAAGGACCAAGAAAATTCTTCGACCCGCGTTTTTAATAACGATTCGTGGTAGGTATACACGCGGAGATTGTTGTGAAAAAAATAAAATAAAACGATTTCATTAATATTTCCTCGCATAGCGTACGATTGTTAGCGGTCCAACGAATCCTCTCGACAAGGAGTGTATTATACCGTATTTTATACTATACTGTAATATTGTAATATTATAACTATTTTTATTATTATTATGTTCACGCCATTTAAAACGATTTTTATATTGTTTGTTAACACTAGATTATTATGACGCCAGAATCAGACGTTTTATTATATTTTATATTATTCTATAACGCTATGTTCTCCAAAAACACGTTTATGCGACGTTTAAAGATGATTAGTGATAATCAACGAGTGATATTGACATTAATATTTGAAGTCTGCGTAAATTTTATGGCAATAAATTTAATGATAAAAAACGATAAAAATTATTATTTAAATCCATTCTATTTTATTCGCATTATTGATTCAGTTTGAACAAAAAATATCAAAATATGTAATTATTATAATATAATACGATTTATTGGCTCACGAAAAAAGAATATTTGTTTGTTTGTACATAGGATTTCCATTGGTTACAGAAAATAAAATTCCTATTATAATTGCAAATAATTTTATACCTGTATTTTATATTTGGTTAAAATCACCCAAATGACAGTGTTGAAAATATGTGCAGTTTACACAGAGTTTAACGGAGTTTTGAAACGAGGTCAATTCATTGGCATTATTTAATTCGTCGGTACGGCGTTTCCCGTATAGGATCAGAAAGTTTATAATATTTTCCTGTAAGATGTCGGATGATAGCCAATCAAGATACAATGTGCGATTTTCACTTTCTAACATTTCTAACCGTCAACAATAAAGGTCACACCTGTTATTTGTTTACATTTATTACTGGTCGCGTGGTAATTCCCAGTGTTCAGTTTTACAACTGCTATGTTAGTAGGGCATTACCTATTTTTAAATATTTTATACACTTCTTGGCTTTCACATAGACCATGAAAACTAAAATCTTAGTTTCATTAATCAAAATATTTGATCGTGGTAAATATTAAAATGTTATATTATTTATATTAATTACGTAGTTGCGTAGTATATCGACATTTTTCATCTGAAATTAAGATAAAAAGTATGATTTTTAGTTTACGGATGTCCCATGGTTAAGATGTGGTTAAAATAGAATGTGTTCGATCATCGAAGTTAAATTTAATTTTTCATTTTAGTATAAAAAATACTATTTTTTATATATCATTGTAATGAATCTTATTAAATTACTAATAGTAATGTGAATATATAATAAAAAATACTTATAAATATAGGCTTCCAGCCTGAAAAAAGGTCAGTAAATTATTGAATTCAAATTGAATACATCCGCCACAGTGACTTAATCATTAATGATGTACGCTGTACACTCAACACCTAATATACAGCATAGCGACTTCTCCGATTAATGAACTGAAATACCTATATTATATATTTTTATTAAATATTTAAACCAATTTCTTAAAAGTAAGATATAATTTTATCCGTTCTTTACAAGGAGGAAACTTATATTATTAAAATGTATCGCTATTTTATTATATATTCAGTCGTTAGTGGTTACACATTTTGACTCAATAAATTCTTCACGTGCAAATAGTGTAATAAAAATACAGTACATCTGTGGACGGTGGGAGAACGACCAAACGATTTTTGAGATTGGTATTTTTATACTTTATACATTAATTAATAATAGATAATTATAATTTACTACAATCTCATTCAACAAAAATTGCATTCAGTCACGTACACAAATGTTATCCTACTGCTATTCTTATTAACTATATTTTGTAAAAACTCTATCTAGTTTCTTGTGATATAATGCGGACAATACGAAGAACCCATAATACCTTATTTAAAATAAATCAACATCGTATACTAATTTGTAATACTTTAAAAACTGTTAATTTACTTCAAAAGACGTTATAATCATAAAACCGTTTGTGTACCGTCCTATTGTACGTGTTATTGACATATCGTTTTCGACTTGCTTTACTCGATATTAATCCGATCATGAAATTTGTGTCAGTGTATTAATCTATAGTGCACGATACCGTAAGTTTTTTCGAACTAGAATATATATAGGTATATATGCTATTTTGGAGTTCAACAGTTACAACTTAACCTAATAACCTACTATATTTGGTATTGAAACTTCAAGTTCTCTGAAATCAATCATTAAAATATGAATACTTCGGATAATTGTTAATTGTTATTAATTTTCAATGTAAGTATAAATATAACATTCTGTTATGTAAAAAATACAGATTAAAATAGATTTAAATAGACCATTTTGAAAACCAAAATATGTGACTATATGAGAAAGATAAAATACGAATAATTTTACTTTACACGAATAGTGGATTTGCTAAAATCAACTTCTACCTATAGACAAAAACAATATTGACGGACGCTGGACCTCACACGAATCGGTAATCAACCAAAAATTCTTACCAAACCACCAACCATCTTTATCTATATAAGAAGTAGGTTATCTTGTTATAATAATTAAATATTTTTTTTTAACTGTATAAATAATGTGAATAAAAGATAATTGATTTATGTAAATCATTATTTATTGATGATTTATATTTTATAATTTAGTGATGATTTGAAATATTAACGTAATTAATAACTTTATCAGCATTTATTCTTTTAGTCATTTTTGAAAAAAAAAATTATTGTTATAAATGTTTGTGTATTGTTATACGAATATTTACTGAGTATAATAATATTAATATATAATATATATATATATATATAAATAAATATTGTATTGTATATACACCTTCAAAATTATTTATTTTCTCGGAACTAGTTTTTATTAGTACTTCACAAAAAATTAATATAGCACAGTTATATACAACTAATAAAATATAGATAATTAACTATTAAGTATACGAAACAATAATAAATTATAATTATAATAATAAGAAATAAGAAATTTAGTGTTAATAATAATAATAAGCAATTATAAAGTCGAATACTTACAAATTTATTCAGATAGGTACAATAATAACGTGTTTTAATGACGTTATGTTGATAATCAAAAGTTCTGAGAAATTATATTATGGTATAGGATGAATTGTTTATGAAATGCAGTAGTTATAGATGAAATTGTTTATTAAATTAACCACCTGTTAATTCGAAAAAATGTTCGATAATTAAATTTAATTTAGAATTCTGTTTCTTTGTGATCCATTTGTGTATTACCTTATGTAGATACTGTGTAAGCGTACATTTTTTTTTTGTTTGGTGACGGAGAGGTTAAGTGTTATAATATTTACAAGATGTATAATATTTATAAAATATTAAAATTTGAAATCAATATTAAATATTTGTCACATTAATTAAAAAACCCATTTTTCAAACCAGTTTTCATGACATACATAATTTATTTTTGCAAAGATCGCATTAAAAGTTTTAAATATAAATAGATATATTTGTAATTTGTAAAATGCTTCATCGTTAATCCGCATAAACTTGCATATTAATAGTGATTATCGGTGGTATAAAACTGGATTGTTAAAACACGTGTGAGTCCACACGCAATAAATTATAGTAAGTACTTACCAACATATAAATAATTGGATACGGTTTCGAATTTAAAGCACATTTAATAAAATTATATTAATCGTACGCTACGAACATAATAATTGTATGGCAATGCTCGTAAACTGTAGTGTCTATCTATACTATCAAAATATATATAGTATGTCGATGTACGCATATATTCTTATATTAAAAATAACTCGATGGACATAAACCGGAAAAGGTGTCTTCCCATTGCCACGGTTTCATTTTAACCAAAAATAGTATTATTATTATTATTATTATTGTACATATTTTTAGATCTCACAAGATTCAATAAGACATTAAAACAAATTTTTACGAGTCAAATTATATAGCTTGAAGTATAGCAGGATTTCGGACAAAAATAATAACACTTACTATATATGTAAACGAAATACAAGTTTTTCTCGTTTCTATACTTTTTCTCACCTATATAATAGTTTTTACACTAAAACTATAAATTAAAACAAAATCTTTTTCAAAATTAATAATATTAGTTACACGTGTCATAAAGTTTAATGATAACGTATAATAGCTATACTTTAGGTTCTAACTGTGGTGGAAATTCTTTGTTCCATATAATATATTATATCTTCATTCTGAGTATTTTAGTTTTTGATTGTTTTTTTTTTTTTAGTCACACGTTTGAATTTTTAGTATTAAACGTAAACTACATTATTCACATATATTTCCAACTTTAACTACTAAGTATTTGATACCCAACTACCCACATATACTTACCGAATTGTTTTTTTTTTTGTGTTACACACGAATAATATGGGTACCCAGTGACAAGGATGGTCTCATCGTAAAGTGTGTATGTAAAATATAGAATGTCCACGATGAATTCTTTTAACGTGTTAACAGATATTATTTATTCTATATACACGTGCATAAATTTTAACTAATTCCTAAAGTTCCACTATCGAATTAGTGCACAACAATCAGTCAGGACGTTATTTATTTATTTATATAATATTTCATATGAAGTAAAAAAAGTAATACCTGATAAATAAAATGTTTATCTAATTATAATCTCTTAACCCGATAAATATAGTTATTATAAAACCTAAAAATAAGTTTTTCACAATAAATGTTATTGTTATTTATTAATTAGCACACTATTAACACTCAACCAAACTATAAATAAATATTAAATATAATATGTATCTACGTAAATTACGTTTAAGTGTTCAATGAATACAATTTTAAGGTTCAATAAGGATAGACGATGCTTTTTAAATCTTAGACATCTATTATAAGCAAACAACAGAGGTGTGATAAAAAGTAAGAATATTTTTAATATCACTAAAAAATGCATAACCCCACTGACTAAATAATTCATATAAACAAAGTCGAAAAGTGCATAATAATAGTATAAATAAAGTTACCTGTTCTGTATTATTATATTTATGTTTTTTTAAACTTTTTAAGAGCATTACCTAAAGTATGAATATTCTTAAAACGAAATGTAAGATGATTTATTTTGAAAAATGTTCTAGAATAAAATATCTACTTATTATATGCTTATATCGATAATCTTTTTTTATTATTATTATTAGTTTAAAATCTATTATAATAATTATAAGATTATTTAATTTAATTCTAATATATCTACTAAGAAAATTAAGAAAGAAATATTCACAGATATTATGTAAATTATTAATATTTGTATTGTTATATTCGTAATAAACAAATAAAAAGGATAATAATTTTACATTTTTTTTTAATTGTATTAAATTCTACCTTGAGTTTTTATGATATAAAAGCCGTATAAAATTGTTAGCGTAAACTTTTATTGATTTAAAAATTATTTTTCGAGAAAAAAACTGCACGATGTTTCGTTTCAAAATATATAAACAAAATTACGGGCTGTTTATGATTGAGTATGAATAGTAATATTATGGTGAATATATAGTTTAAAAATATATTATATTGATAAATACTAAAGACATTATATATATAACATATACCATACATTATAAATGTTTTATTTAAAGCGCGAACGCAGAAAAATCATCGATCTCTGACAAATATAATATGATAATTATGATGTCGACGTGCAGCCATTATATATTGTTATTATGATTATTATAGTCTTGACGACATGTGACAGTAAAAATGAGATGGATAAAGCCCGAGAAAAACCACAAACTCGCTAGTCACTTCGAATGGTGGCGGGGAAGCGTGAAAATTTAATTCCCTCTTCGCGCTCTGTATTATACGTATCATTGAAGTATCCGTATATTATTCAACGGCGGTACGACGTAGAGAGCATTTATGTCGTGTCGGACAATATATTATAGCCCTCTGTAATAACGGTATCACGGCAGAGACATTAAAATCGCTAACGATTGGAATTGTTTGTACGCAAATATCCGGTCGCCACCCGGTCGTGCAATTTATCTCGCCGAGGTTTTCCGTTGACGTTACGTACGCATCCATTTTTCTAAATGAATGTCATTAATAAAATTATAATTAAACGACTATTTTCGAAATTTGCACGCTTTTAGATTATTTGTTAAACCAAAATAATTAATATTATGGTTTTAATATTTTCTGACGAGTTTTTATTTTTAACTGTCATATCATGTAAATATTTTATGCAAGTTACGCAACTGGTTATTTTGTGTGAAATAGCTTATTCGACCATCGATTTATCAATTTCAGTGCATAATACTTAATAATAGTAATCATATTATACAAAACAGTTGTAAGAGGCTACATTATCTATAACTATAATTTAGACTGCGATTATTTCGATCTTTGTTTATCGTTGTCCACCAAAATTGGTGTTATGCGAGAACTGCGGATAAAACACAGACATTGAATACAAAATTGAGTGTTTAATATTGGCGATTGTGCGTTATGAGCAACGAGGTAACCGTCCGCTGTCGGTGAGAGTAATCGGAAGGGCTGACTACTCTCGTCAACCTCGGACGGTTACCTCGTTGCTCATAACGCAAAATCGCCAATATGTTTGATTTTATTAGATCGAAATGCTAATATAGTAATATTATAATTACACATTGAGACTCATAATGGTCAGTGGTTGCCGTCACGGACCTGGTTACGTAGGACGTCACCGTACGTAGGCGTAAAACAAGCTCTAGTCCCCCGTACCACCTCTTCCATGAACGGGTAAGGTGGCAGAATCAAACTATACTTGTACTTTTTACTTACAACTGCTGCAGATTGCGTAATTTATCTATCTTTCAAAATCGTTATAGTATAATATAAGGTGATTATGTTATTTATATAAAAATAATATCCGGACAAATAATTTTGGCTTCTTTTAATAAATATGAAAATTGCTTAATACTTTTATTTATAATTTAAAGATATTTTTGAGAAAATAATGACCCGTTTTTCGTTATACGAGCTATCTATTCAGCTTTCGCACATAAGCATACGACATAAAGCCCAAACGCACGTAAAATAATCTATAATTTGATTTAAGCAATTAGTTCCAAAATAATAACAAAACTATATACTAAATAATTATAGAATACTATTTATATTATTGACAATATTTTTCATAAAAGTAATATTATTTTATAGCTTATCAATTTAACATAGTGATTATGTATTTTATGGAATCATTAAAATATATTAATTTTAAAAACAGTTGCCTATATTAAAACGCATTATATATTTATATAAAATAAAATAAATAATACTAAAAGATAATAATTAAATAAACTTTTAGTGTATATATATTATGTTTATTTATCATTAGTTAGTACTCAGTAGTCACCTTCACAAAATAAAATTTTAATAATAATAATTATAATTAATTGATAATCTTTATATTTAATTTTAAATTTAAAACCAACTATTTTTTAATAATCCATTATTATTGATATTTTTTCTGACAGATTTTAATATTAAAAATCACTTTTAAGTAGTGATTTGTTTTTTTTTTCGTTCTTGTATATTTATTTGAAGTTTCAAATACATTTCTGTATGGTTTTTTTTAAGTATTTCAATACAAATATGAATTGATAGATGTGGACTATAAAATTGGTATTTCAAATGATCAAGTGACATGGCTGGAGACCATTGGTAGTCCCAGGATTATTCGAGTGCGGCCAAGCCGAAAAGTGCGAAGGATATCTGCTGTCATTTTCAGTATAATTTGTTAAAATATAATCAAAAAACTTAACAACATGTTTTAGTATTTAAAATATAAATACACTATATTATAAAATGTAAGATTACGAGCATTGATTTTAAGCTGAAAGTAATAGTTAACAACTAAAATGGGTTTTAATTATACCTGCATTCAATAAAACTGAATTTTACGCTGTTGAGCTGTCAAAAAATTCATTTTATTTGTGCTTTTTGACAAAATGGATAAGGTTTATTGTTAAAAATAGTGTACAAATCCATATCCTTAATTGTTTAAACACAGCAAAGCCAATACGACAATAATATATTACTATGATATAATACATTATTATTGATCGTCAATAGTCGGAATTTGATGCTTGCAACACTAAAAGTGTCGACAATTGTTATTGGTATAATATATTAAAGTAATTTGTCCTATTGCTACTAGCAACTACAGTCACTGTAATAATTTTTTTTTTTTTTACTTAACTGTTTTTTATAACTTTAGTTTTAATACAATATCATAAAAATATTGTTTTGCATTTCGGATACAATTTTTTTTTCTATTACGCACGTGCCTACTATTATATAGATACGACGGGATTAGAACAGGACCTTATCCCAAACGTGAGACAAAAAGTGATCAGTTTGATGTTTTTTGGAATATTAGAACATGGCTCTAAAAAAACGGGTGATCACGTTTTAAACGACACCTTAGTATAATTAATTAATCTACTCCTACAAACAATTGAGATAGTGGATATCACGTGCAACATATATATCAAATATCTATGTAACATAAACCGTAAAAGTTTTCATATTACCTGACAGAGTTGGGCATCATTTGAATAAAATTTTATTTAGATGTTTATTTATATAATATTTTATTAGGAATAAAAAATTATTCAAATAATTTTTAGTAATTTTATCTTAATTAACATATGGTTGGTATTTTGGTAATTAAAACATTCGTGTATTAAAAAACAATAGTTAGCATTGTATTTTAATTTCATGATTGTAAATTTTCTTTGATTTGAAATAAATAGAAAAATACTGTAAATGAAACAAATATAGGAACTCTCAATAGAAAAAACTAGAGAGTAAAGAATTCGAATAAATTTGTATTTTGTATTAGTATTATGTTTGAAAATTATTCAATTACACTTTTATTCTAATATAATTATAAAAAAAAATCATTCAAATAATCATATTTGAAAATCATTCCAATAATTTTTTATTCAAATAATTATCTACATAATATATTTGGCCCAACTCTGTTACAAAATAAATTATCATTTTATTTACTTTAAATTTTTATCAACAATAATATATTTATTATGTTTTCGAAATTTTTTAGAAAATTTAAATTATTATTATTATTTTTTCGTATAAGTTTATTATGTTATAACTATGAATTATGAATAAAATTTGAATTGACCTAACCAAAGTTCAAAAATAAGAGTAAACACTACATTTAATTTAATACGATTTCGTAAGTTTTTTAAAATATAATAAGTAAAATTTAGCTGTGACTTAAGAAATAAAATATCAACATTTGGAACATAGCCAATTGTTTACAAAAATAAGAATGGGCATAGTTACAGGCATTAGTTGGACATACTTCATTATCAGTTCCAATATTAATTAATACTCGTGAGCGGTATTTTTCAATAAAAACTTCTACCTAAAACTAACATGTTTTATTTCTAATATTCTAGAAGTCCAAAAAGAAGTTATTAATTATTAATTATTATCATACCGAAATAATAGTATCTTATATTTAATAACTAATAAGTAATAAATTACTAAGTAATTTAAACATATTAATATATTATATTACTAATTTATTTATTAGTAAACGAAGCCATGTGCACTTGCAATGAGCCAATTAAAATTCATAGAATCCTACTCAATATCAAAATTGTATTATAGATCTGTACGAAGTCTTTAAGTGTAGTGATGGTCATCAAAAATACTAAAATTATTTCACCTTATAAATATTTTGAATGTTCACTGCTGGATAGCTACTCTTTTCACGCTAACTTTAAATTACATGTTATATATAATATATATATTATTATATATTATTCTAATAATAAATGTTAAATAAAAACATAAATATTCTTTTTAAGTAAAATAAAATATTCATACAAATTTATATAATACTTATTATAATATTATTGATCAAATACTTATTAACAAGGTATTGCAAAAATCCAAGATCATTTGTCGTCTAAACCTAACTACAATAGATATTGAAATAATTAATTTACGGAAATCTTGGCAATTTGATCGTATGAATATTTGTTAATTTTTTGTACAAAAATATGTTGTATGTATGTTGACTGCTGTCTGAGAAAACAATGTAACGACATTTTTCCAGTGACAAATGAAATATTTACATATTAAATATTCAATAACCATTAAAAACATAGGTAAGTAGGTAGATAGGTATAATAGACAGCTGTTATCGAAATTTAAATCATCATAATAATATATAATGATAATAATATTACTGATATTTATATAATACTAAACTTGTTATTGATGTAAACGGTTAACGCGGCGCGTTAGATAGGCATTTCTGCTACACTCCAGTAGTGCGTTCGTTTATAGTGCAGGTTGTTTATGCAAAGAACGACGATTTGATAAGCCGTGTGTGCTGCAATACCACTTTCACGCGAAGCCACCAGAGTAGTGCCACCAGAAAAGTATCGTCACTTTTCATGCTTCCAAAAATGCTCCCAGATATATTTATCACGGCATGTACTTAAATTAAAATGCAGTACAATATCAAAGCAGAAGTCAAAGGTATATTTGTGTATATATACACAATAATATATAATCGACGATGTACAAATACGAACGAATGCGACGAATAACATTAAAACAAATTAATAAACTAGATGCGTAAAAAATCCAAATTGAAGCACTGAAAAATTATAAATCATTTGATCTTTATGAGATACGTTAAGATGGCGTGTGGTTAAAATTCATTCATGTTCGACCGTGGTTCGCGCGCACACTTACCACGATAGATTTCCACTGTAAGTATAGCACGAAAGAAAAAACAACGACGTAACAGAGCTAATCGCATCAACTTAACAATTTTTGATGAATTTACAAAATAGATTATAATAATTTTTCAGCCCACAAATACGTGTGCTGAAGTAGTCTCGATTCATCGCTTGCTCCGTTTAATGCTACCAGGACGGACATCTTCAAAGTAAAATATATTACATTTCCATTATTTTTAATATACATTAAATTGTACTCGGTATAACTAAATATTATGTTAAATTTATCATAAAAATCCTCTCATACTCCCGTTTGGTATTTATATTTACGCCAAGTATCAAAGATGGATAACGTTTTATAGTTGATACCACGTAAGAATATGTAATATTAAAGTTATTGAGACTTGAGGGGCGCGTATAAAATATCAATTTATTTTTACACAAACTCGTATAAATCGTAATATAAAAAGTTTTATTTCGAACGCATACAATTTCAAATCGAAAGATACTAAATATAAAACGTATGGAAATTACTAAAACGAAAAAAATAGGAATTTTACTGTTGTTATTTCTAAGAATCAAATCATGCTTATATGAGCATTTGTTCAAATGTCCAAGCTTACAGTTAGATAATTCGTTATTTAGCACATAATAATTATATGTATTATATTATAATTCTTCGAAATATGATGAAAATAATTACATATTTTGTATATACAATAAGTATTTTCCGCTTATGCCGCAATGCCACAGGTACGCACCCTGCATGGAATGACTTATTTTGAAAAAATATTTCGGTATCGATCGGCTTGCTTTTCTGTCAAGTGTAGTAAAAACGTATTAATATTATATTGGAAACTAGGGTAGCATAAAGATAAATTGTTTATTAAAAACGAAAAACAATTAGTAGCTTTCGACTTTAGTTGGTTTAAACTTTAAAGTAAACGTATAAATACTTCATGAAAAAGAGTCTTGCAAAAATGTTTTTTAATTACTGTTCATGAAATAAAAGTAAGCATATAATATAGAAATAATTGGTAAAAATAACAGATGAATATTGCATGGTTTGAAGAAAAAAAATCTGTGACCCGTGATCGTTTTCTCGGTGGAAAAGATGTAACCATATATAACATATTATATGGTCCTTTTTCGTTTTTTTTTTTTTTAACGAATATGAAGATACAATATGAATAAAGACCTGCAGTATTAAAAATTTCATTATTTTTTACATCGATGAATTTCTTTCTGAATTCAAAATAATAAGTAAAATATAAATTTAATTTTACATTACCATCCTAAATTTTGTAAAATTATTTTACATACTTTCTAAATAATTTTGTACACCTAGTTTTTAAATAATTAATATTTATACTCAATATATATTAGGGATATTATTTTAAAATTATTTCAATTATTTAAAAAAAATATATTATTTTATAAAGCATATATATTTATTTGTTGTCGTAAAATATCTGTATATTTACTTCATTACACACATAGTTAATATTTTTGGATATTATTTATTGATACGGTCTGATATACTTGCCTACCTTTCGAGTCATAATCATAATTGTTATTTTATAATTTTTAATGCACATTTTTCTTTTTTTATTTAAGTTAAGGTGCATACTGTATACTGCATGGTTTCTCAAATGTATTAAATTCATAGCCCTGTTTGTGTAAAAGTGTTTGGAGTGGTCTAATTTTAAATTTGGAAGTAGAAATACAGTACATACATACGGAGCTTCATTCCGTCATCAACTAGTGCAGAAGCTTTCTTTATGGATATTGACGAATTGTACACATTATATAATGTTACGTATAAAATGTAAAAAAACAGAGATATCCATATAGTCCGTTAAATATCGACACGAGACTATGTCTATTATTATTGCTATAATTATTATTTTTATTGACTATTTAGATATGTACGCGAACTGTACTACGATATGTTTAAGTCGTATAAAGGCCTTCCCACATTAAATACATTGACGTCCGTTGTGAATTTGTGATGACGTACATCCAAATTATACATTAGATATTTACACATCTACTTTTCAATTTGCACATTGACGTAAAAATTTGTGTTTTATTACATAAG
The DNA here is from genome assembly GCF_003676215.2 of Rhopalosiphum maidis. Taxonomy (NCBI): domain Eukaryota; kingdom Metazoa; phylum Arthropoda; class Insecta; order Hemiptera; family Aphididae; genus Rhopalosiphum; species Rhopalosiphum maidis. The sequence goes on from NC_040878.1 coordinate 54,977,995, forward strand.
TATATCAATTAATTAAATAAAACTAGTAACTAGTAATATATAATTTAACTATTAATTAATAATATTCTTGTTTTATATTAATTGTAACTCATACAGTTAAAAATATTATTGATAAATATTCATATATTTATTATACTTATTGTTATTATGCCATATTAAAAATAAAATATTGAAAAATGTATAGTAAGATAATATTAAAGGTATTAAGAGTAAGCTAAACAACCATAACAATAATATAATTAATTCAACAATATTCCTATGGTTGAAAATAGTATGTAAGTTATTTTTACTTAATTTACAATATGAATATAATTAAATAAAAATTACCGTCAGTTTTAAGCTCATTAGCTACGTCTTACCATATGTCTTCTCTATGATGTATTGGCCTTTTTCTCTACTTTAACTACTAGTTTTTTTTCAATATTTTATACAAAATATATATAATAATATTTACAGTAATTACGGGACCACACTATTCTAAAAGAAATACACTTCACAGTCAAAGTATAAATACCTACTGATTATCTAACGCGTCGTATCTAGTGTGCGGATTCGTATTTAAAAATACGTTGAATTTAAAAAGAGTAAGTTGACATCGTCGCAACGGACGCCACGATGTATTTAATGTGGAAAGACCTTAATAATGCGATTATATCGTTGGCGCGTAAACGAAAATTACCGGTAAAAAATAAAATGAGCGTGACTTTAAATTATTATTACTATCGTAATACGCACACTCGTGAATACCGCAATCATGTATGTATACTTAACATGGTAATATTGAATAATGCAATGAACGAATAAGCCGTTTGCGGCCGCTTTCGCGCGCGGATTCGATAAAATAAAACCTGTACAATATTGTGCATAATATAAGAGAAATATAAAAAGAAAAAACCCACTGCGCCGGAACGACCGTGATCTTTGCTCTGTCTTCCGAATCGATCAAACGTGACGATAACGCATACACGATAATAATAGTATATAAATAGTATATATTGTATTGTGGATACGTAAGACTACTCGCGCACACGCGAAGGTATATATACATAAAATACGGTCTTTTGCACGTTCTGGACCAGAACAAATATAACGCTCCGTATGGTAGATATATACGATATACCACCGTCATATTGTGTGCCCTATACATATACATACGTCATACCACCTTACATATAATATACGTTCGTGAGAAATAGGTATACCTGCCGACCAGAGCCGGATTATGGGTTGTAGGGTTGTAACTCTGGGCCCCCAGAGAAAAATAAGTCCCATAAAAACTTTTGAAAACTTAATAAATAACTATAACCATTTAAAGTATAATATTCTATTGACTATTATATATATATATATATATATATAAGTGGTCACCAAATGGTGTCCCGCGGACCGCATCCTACCCACAGACAAGGAAAAAAATGTAATAACGGATAATAAAATGTATATAGTATTGTAATTTATTATTTATGTTCATCGGATTATACTGATTACCAAGCATATCTTATCGTTAGTATCTTAAAGTTTGAATTGGGGGTGACCGTCTGCGGAATGTGCCGATTACACGTCGACGGTCGACGAAATTCCGTCAATTACCGCCGACCCGTGTTGACTTAATTTCCGTTGTATTACGTTGTTACTTGCTTCGTGTTTATTTTGTTTTTATTTGATTATGGATAAGAAAAGAAAAAAAGTTGAATTTGAAAACACACAGCTTTTGCCTGAGTGGACGGAATTATATTGTTTTATTTTACCGGACCGCTCAGAGGCCTTGTCAGTTTGTTTGATTTGCCACCAGGCAGTACCTGTATTTAAAGTTTTCAATATTAAACGTCATTATGAGACTTCACATAAATCATTTACTAAAAAATTTCCAGTAAGTAGTGAACTTTGTAAATCAAAAATTGAGAACCTGCATATAAAATATATAAATCGACAACCAATATTTTGAGTAACGCAATGGCTGAACAACATAAATGTACTCAGGCTTCTTTGAATATTTCGTGGACGCTCGCTAAACATGTGAAACCAATTACCGATGTTAATATTGATAAATAATATATATAACAATGAACAATCTGTAAATCTACTGTTTGTAAATAAAAAAGAAATCATCGAAACAGACTAACGGCAAATAGGTTAATGAAGCAACAATTTTTTTTTAATGCAACAAAACATCTATTCAAATAGAAATAATTAAGTGAAGACTGATAAAATAAAATAAAGTTATTTTAAGTGGGAAAAATAAGTTTAAAGTATAGATACTTTCTTTGTAATAATAGAAAGGAGTAACGAACTTGACAGAAGACTATGTTTATATTTTTATAATTTGTTTTATTCTCAATTTAAATTTTTAGATAACTTCGAAACTGACATTGAACTTAACAAACGGTTTCCTCAAATATTGGTAATAATGGTGCTATAGGAAAATTTCTTTTTGAATGGAGTCTTATCATTTATCAACGTTTTTATAAATGTATATATTGCATTAATATTATATCTGACAATACTTTTTAACGAAATGTAAAGTATAACGCTCATTTTCAAAGTTGGGCCTGATTAAAAATCGACTAAGGTCCACACGGACCTAAGATATATTAAACACGTTAATAATTATGTCTATTGAAAATGACGTATGTGATTATTTTTCATGAATTTGAATGTTTGTAAACCCCTATTTATAAATAATTTCAGTTACCACACTCCTACAACTTCTGAACATTTAAAACAATTTGTTATTGAAAAAATGGATTCGAACAATAATGACAGTAAATTTTATAGTAATAAATCTGTATAGAAAATAAAATTGGTTTTAACAAAACTGAATCAGAAACAAGAAATTCAAACTATGCAAATTTACTAGCATTATTTTTCTTAAGTTTAAAAAAAAATTTAAACATTTTAAACCAATATTATATATTATTTTAATATTATTAAAGAGATATTCTTAAAATATAATACTACAATTCTATCCTCAGCACCAGTTGAGAGATTATTTAGTAAGGATTAAGGGAATCTAAGTTTTAACAACCCGGGGTAACCGAATTAAGTGATAAAATTGTTGATATGATTTTGTGGTGTAGTTCAAATATGGTTTAAACTATTATTATTTTAACAATATTTATTTATTTTTTAAAATTAAGTTTTTATTGTTTTATTAATTCAGAGATTAACTTGTTATCTTTTAATGAAGTTTATTTAAAAATTAATTTTTTTTTTTTTATATTAAAGCTTTTATTGTAATTATTGAATTAGAGAATGCATTAATGAATAAACTATTTTATTTTTTTTTTTTTTTTAATGTTTTAAATGATAATTTTTTCTAAAATTTTGCTATATGCTCAGCATATAGGCCACGGAGGCTCAGCATAATGTTGTAACCATAACATAATTTTAAATCCGTATTATATACCATGTTCTATGATGATGCCGAGTCTTCACTACCAACATCATGCCTAGTCTCCGGCAAAATGAAAACAAATCAATCAACTTTTTGACTGTCGCTTCTATTATGTTCTATACTATAAATATACATCAAAGGTCACAATACTTTTATCATGGCAATACTGAAAAAATATTAGTTAACTGTTTCAGCGACAGTTCGTTTCATTTTATGTCTGTCCATTAGTTTATCCAACCATCGAGTCTCGCAATATGTACATATTATAATGTATATATAGATTCTTCCAAATTTCATATGACAAAAAGGGTGAAAAATTAATTTGGTCTTACATGACCCACGCCATTTTTGTTACGCAAAATTTGGAAAACTCTGTACATACTTGTAATGTATAGGCAGACGTGTATTCAATAATGTAACGACAACAGAAAGGGACTGAATAGAAAAAAAAACAAAACCCCCAACAAACATTTTGTAGGTACCTACATAGCAAAACACATACATAACGTCGCGTGTGATTGTCATGCACTGTTCCGCGTCACCGAAGACTTTTACATTAACCACGCATGATATATATCGTGCGGACCTGTGGCCTTATACATAATAATATAGCCGTTCTTTTCGTTCACGTCTTCTAGATCCTTAAGGATTAGATTCAAGAGACGTTTAAAAAAAGGGTAAAAAATGAAAATATCCATTTAATCAAAAGTCACGAAGTTTCCAAAATTTGATTGATGGTGAAGAGATTTGAACTTCAAAGTCAATTGACGTTATAAAACATTCTTTTTTCATCGATGGATCAGCTTTCATAATTTTATGTCGACGATCGCCGATCCTCATACCGATCTTCAGCACCATGGCTGTAGATTCAACGATCTCAATATATTAACATATAAATGTTATAGATCACATTTATTGCATCGGAACACGAGAGTGTGGCGTTATCAGCCATTTTTTTTATGAACTCCGATACAAAAAATACAACAGGATGTATTTATGGTTCTGAGAGTGTGGACAATATATATAATAAATAAATATATAGATACAAAAAAATTATGCAAATACAATAATAAAATATTAAATTCATCAAATCACCTTAAAACAACAATGGTGTTTTCCTGGAAGTAATTCTAAACAAAGACTAGTGGACATATGTAGCTATGGGCAAATTGCCTAATTATTAACTACTAAGTCCTAACCCATTTTTCAGATAAATGGGCAAATAGAGGTTTAGGGGAGGACATTAGAAAATTAATATTATAGTGATTTTTAATTTTATTTTTATTTACCAATATACATAAAATAAAATATTTTGCAGTTAAAAAATTCTTCTAATATTATAATATGATAAATCGAAGTGCATTAGTATCGATGTGCATTAGTATCTCAATACAATATATATATATATATTACAACATTTTATAAAAAAAATAATTAAGTATGGACTGGGAGATATTATATTACACTTAGTCTATAATACAGTAATATAGTAGTAGAATTTAAGTACATTTTTTCCGCGCGCACGCATTTACAACGTCAAAGCGATTTCGTGGAGCTCGGTCGCGATCGACCCACGAAATTTAAAGCTTAAATGAAAATATTTAATAGCGAGTACGAGCTGAAATTCACGCGAAATATTAGAAACATTATTATAATATATAACAACATGTATGATGTAGGTACGTAAAAGGTTAATCCGTGCAACCCTTGGAAGGAGCTACAGACTCGATAAAAGTTAAAGAAACTAAACGCACACGGTACTAACGTGTATTATTATTGTATATAGGTACCTACAGCTGCTGCAGACGAATAGGAATGAGTGTTTCAATAGAATTTTGATTAATGTTAAGTAATGTTGATTAAGTGCAAGGATGAACAGCAAAAAAGGGTTGGTATATTAATATATTATATAATATAATGTGCATCGGGCGCGAAAAACTATTCCTCAATGCTAATCTACTTTAAAATAACTTAGCGCAGTGGGGTAACAAAGTGGATAATCGAGAGACAGACGTCTCTAAATTTTTCAAGGTGTGATGGATAACCAATGAGTAATAATTTAGTATTGACCAATGAGTGTATAGGATACGAATATTTTTCGTGTAGAACTGGTATAGGATACGAATATTATTCGTATATAATTGGTATAGGATACGAATATTATTATTCATGTATAACTGATATAGGATAATAATATTTTTCGTGTAACACTGATATAGGATACGAATATTATTCGTATATAATTGGTATAGGATACGAATATTGTTCGTGTATCACTGGTATGGGTAGTGGCGTATTTAGGAATTTGTCTTGGGGAGGGTCCAGAAAATTTTCATAATACAGATCCGTGGGAAGCTTTACCCCCACACTCCCCAATTACTCTTTATTAAATAAATTTACCATAAATAGAAAATCAATTAACATTTAAATAACAAAATCCAACTTTCTTGGGCTTAATGCCATTTCATTAACATCTAGAATCTAGATGTATGTCTCGATGAATAGACATCATAGCTAGTCCATTTAGCCTCGTCTACGTAATATAAATTAATACAGTACAAATAAGTTATATTGTTATATGGTAGATACTAAATATTTTCCAAAATAATTAAAGATTACTTCGTTTATTGTTGATCTTAGATATGTTTTCAACCTTGAAAAGGTTGAAAAAGATCTTTCAGGTGTTGCTGTTGACACCGGTAATGTGCAAAATAATTTAATTAAAAAATGTATGTTTGGAAAATCATTCTTTGGGCAGCTCAAAAGTGCAGTTTTTCTACAAAACAGAATAGGTCAATTTTAACTACTCTATAGTTGTTCCCCCAAGTAGCCTGGTAAGTTAACAGCCGAAGACAATAAACGTGTCCTCCATGCAGAACAATTTATGATAACATTTTTTTTCCCGATTACGTAAAAAAATAATATTTTACGTGGTTACAAGTTACAACTTATAATTGCACAGAATATAATAATATATTATATATGTATACTAGACGTTTAGATACGTATTTATGGAACCAATGGGTGGGGGTCCCAACCCCATGGACCCCCTCCCCCGTAAATACGCCACTGGGTATGGGATACGAATATTATTCGTGTATAACTGGTATAAGTATATAATGACTAGTATTTTAGAAATCATACTACAACATATAGTTTAAAATAAGACAGTAAATGTTTCTATCGAATTTGGAATTTCTAGCTAGGTCGTGAAATATTATCGACATACCTCTGAACAATTTCAAGTTCATTACGCCACTGCCACAGCGTTTAACCCGATCCACTATTCTTTTTTTTTACTTTATTATCCAATAAATAGATTTATATGAATTGATTTAATTATTACAATACATTTAAATTAATTATAATTTGATACAAGATAAATTCGATAAAATTGTTTTTATTTACAAACTACTATAGGTCAGCCCGTTTGGATCCAGAGTACACCTCTTTCAGTTCGTCACGTGACAACACGAAATGAAATTTAATATGTGCGATAAAATTATATAACGTAAGACACATTTGGCAAATTCGTTATCCCGTTATCCGTGCAGCTGCAGTTGCATTTATTACATTTCGGAGTCAAAAGTTTCGCTGTAAAAACAACGACTTGCGAATTTATTATACTTTACCAACAGTAGCCAATACTCGTACACTGTTTATAAAACTAATTATACAGTAGGTACACTGCACTTAAAACGAGAACACGACGTTTGCGTCATTGACATATCAAACAGAGTGTTTCAGATTATTGCGTAGACTTCAAATGTCGTGCCGAAATTAACACGACGAATCTTGGATACGATAAATCAACAGGTGATATATTTATTAGTGCAATATATTATAATTTTGAAATCAAATGATAGATGCACATGCACTCAGGTTTAGTTATATGTGTTTACAATTCAAAATCCCCTAATCGCAATACTCTATTTGATTTCACTCACTGACATCATTACCGATCTCATTATCAAAGTACCTACGGAAAAACTTGATCCCTGCAGCATATATACAGAGTGATTCAGCTAGCATAATTTACATATTTCACCATATTTGTCTTTATTATACCTTATACCTATAATTTTTATCTATACCTATCTATACATGAGGACCATATTTTTAAATTACCATTTAAGCAGTATTGTGAAATATTTAAGTGAAATTATTAAAATTCCTTTTTAAGTATTGAATACCATTTAAATATTTTTAGCATGAAATATCCTCGAAAGTCAATGGTATTTTAAATATTTTTTTTTATAACTTTACTTATTAGTTACCTATTTTTATTAAACACGTTTGGTTTCTTTTTTAGAATTTAAAAAAAAATCATTGGCCATTTCAACAATAGTTATATTCAATATGAGTTAACCGACATAACAGACGTTAAATTTGAAAATATCATGTTTTTGAAGTGCAATAAACAATTATTTAATAAATTAATTTAAATTAATTTATACTAATATACTTATTACAATAATGTTTCGTTAAATCTATACCAAATACTAACAAAAAATATTTGAAAAGTTATCTAAGTACTTTTTCCATGTATTATTGAGTAATAATTAAAATACTTTAAGGGAAAAGTATTTTAATAATATTTTAAATAATTAAAAAAAATGTATCGCACTTTATTTTAAAAGTGTCTCGTAATAGGATTCAAACATGTTTAATAAAGAGATAATTTTCCTCTTTTACTGTAAATATTTGTTAAGCAGATAAGTTTTTTGAAAATGTTAAAGTATTTAGATTGAGATTCGAACAAGTAGTTTTTGAGTTATTAAACCTTATATACTAAACATATAATATGATTGTAAATTATTATGGGAGTAATTAGTTTAGGTAGGTATATATTAATCTATTGGATTCTTATGATCTATAAAAATTGTCCGAGTATATACGCCGCTTATATGACTCACTTTGGAACCAATGCAAAGTGAGTCTCATAACCGAATGAATCTTATAGGCGAAGTGGGAAAAAAATTTTAGTTACATATTTATGAATTTTATTTTACTACATTTTTTGCTTTAATTTTAATCTAATAAGAGAATAAATAAATAATAATAATAATATATTACATACCTATTATATACAATAATTGCAAAAAATGTGAAATGCGATAAAATTTGTTGTACATACACAGATTACAAAACATGAATCGAAAACAGAAATAACCCAAAAAAATATATGTAATTTTTGAAAACCAATTTATTTCAAATTTTAACCAAAAATATTTATTTTTTACAATTTTTTTTACGAAATTTTAGTCTTATAAACAAAGCGGTGAGTCTTATAACCGAATTTTTATAATGTACTTGGATACGCCGGGCCGTTCCAGATAATTATTTGAGTCTAATTGTCTAATAATAAGCGACTGAACTTTATATCCGCGAGTTTTATAAGCGGTGTCCACTGTAATAAATACTAGACTAAATATTACATATGTTTAGATTTTATGTAAAACCATTATTATTCTTATTATTTAATAGTTATTATAACGGTACAGATTATACTCGAATACAATCTAAGAACTCAGAAACTACCTACTTGTTCAGATTTCGATCTAGATATAACAACATTTACTTAAAAATATACAGTGATGGTTAGTTCCATTAGAAATTGAATGTTTGTATCACTATTATTGACCACATGACAACTATTCAAATGTAAATTTAAAAATATTTCCCTTATAAGTGTTAAGTTATACCATAATAGTTTTAACGTATAACCATTATATTATTGGGAATTGAATAGATACATTATTGAAAAATAAAAACACAGTGTCCATGATTAGTGAATCGCTCTGTATAATTTTATATTGATAGCTACTAGTAATAATTATGGTGATAACGTTTGAAAAATACGACAACATTTTTATTTGTCAAAGTTGTTTATGTTGGATGTATAAAAAAAAACAGTAAAAAAGTAAACATACTAACTGTAGATCTGTAGGTATATTTTGTTGGCTGTGTACGTTTTATTCTTTTTATTATCATTGTTTTTTACGATCTCCAGACTATTAGCTATAATATTATTATTATACACACATATATATATATATATGTGTGTATGTACCTATATAGGTACTCCGAACGAGACACAAACACGCGTAACAGTCAACAGGTACCGTTTAAATTGGAAATTCTGGTTTTCGCTTAATAATCTAATATTTGGCCTGCAGTGGTGAGACTATATTATACGAGACGGTTGAGAATTGCAACCTCTGATAGTTGGGTACTTATACGTACAAAAACTGATGATTTAAAGTGGTCATCAACCAATAACAACAACAACCCATTTCCAATGTTGATTACAAATTTCAAAATCATATTACTATTTCGAAAACAATTTCACAGAATACAGGGACCAGTATACTTTAAGTGTGGTATATAAATATATAATGCATTAATATATAATAAATAATAATAAAATAAAATCATCATGGACATAATTTAGATATTCAAATCTTTTGAATAAAATTAGAGATGTTATTGCGTTTCATTTATCAATTTATCAATAAAAAAACTGCTCTCTGGCTCTATTGACTCTTTTTCCCTCCTTTCACTTATAAATATAAATAGGCACCAATTTGAAACAACCACAATATTTCATGTTTTGTTATTCCACACTGCTCAACCTATTAGGTAAGTACTTGAGAAACTATTCTCTAGTCGGCCAAAATGACGAGAATCGTCAATCCGTCATTCCTCTTCTAAATTAATTTATATTAAGTAATATAATTCACTTAATTATTGGTGTGTACTCATAATATACCGCTGTATACAGTGGCGTGTCCAGGAATTTTCTATGGGGGGGATACATCATATAATATGTTATAAGAAAAGACCGGATTTAATTATATTAAAAACACACAAAAATTGTATAATATTATACCGAAAAATGCATAATAAATTGCACTGTAAAAATACATGTCATATAAAAGAATTAAATAACTTTAAATTCTTAATTATAATTAAGTTATTTTTTTTAAAAAAATCGATGAATGTATTACTTTTTTGAATTAAAATTAATAATTAAATATATTTCCAAATTATGTTCATTAAAATTAAATCTGTTATTACTTAAAATATGTTTATACAAAGAAAAAATAATTTTACTTCTACTACACTAGTTATTTGGTGCATACTAAAAAAACTCAATAATTTAGGCGTTATATCTAAATAAACATCTGTTTTACTTGACATGACTTTATAGTAAGATTTAATAGTTTTATATCCTTTACTTTTTTCAATTATATACATAAATTTATCTTTAGTTTATTTTCCATTTGGATCAAGAATATTTGTTAAAATATCTTCAGTTTTTCAAAACATATTCATACTTTAAGTAGCTCACTTATTAATAATATTCGATTCTTCCTAGTTTGTAAGATTAATGGATAACTCAGATAAGTGTAATTGTATGAATGCTATAAACCACATTTCTCTATCATTGTGTACAAGCTGTTTCAGCTTTTCACACTGATGAGAATTAACATTGTCTTTTAAACTTTTAATCACAATAAAATTTTCAAAATTATTTGCATAGAAAAGTACAGCTTTTAACTATATTTCCCGCCTTTTAATAATAGATATGGGAGGTAAAAATATACCCGACATTTCTTTTCTGTATTTATTTTATTTATTTATTCTCGATTGTATTTTTAGGAAAACTTTTTTTCCTAAAATAATTAAATAAACGAAATACCTAAGTTACATATGTATGTTATATATCAAATTAATTACCATTGTTAAATAATCTATTTATGTAATAATAAATTTAGTTTAGTTAAGTATTTTGTTCATTAAAACACAAAATTTAAAAAAAAATCCAAAAACGTGGGAAATTGTTAAAAATTGCATTATAAAATTAAATAAGCAGAGAATGAGAGAACATAAATTATATGATTATAATAATATATATATATTATTATAATAAATATAATTTATAAGCAATAACTTATTACTAATAATCAAAAACAATGGCTTTATAACAAGTATCTAATACCTCTAATATCTAATAATTAGTTTAACAAACCTCAGCAAAAAAAAGTCAATGGGGGGATATAACCCCTAACCTCTCATAAATATTTGTTTGTAAAATGTTGTGATTTTGGAAAATCTTCTAAAAATTTAAACTTAAAATGCATATAAAAAAAGTTGTACCAATGCATTTTATAATTTTTATACAGATACAAGAACAACTTGGCCCTTAGGTTAGGTATTAAATTGATCAACAACTAGGTTCTTATCGTAAACAGATGCACAAAATACACACACACACACATTATTTATCATTGTAAAATTAATATATTGTAATAATTTGCGACGTCAAAACTAAAAAGTAATCTAATCCTTAATTGGTACATTATAGGTACTTACCTATCTAACTAAAAGATCGTTTAGTTAATTTTACACCAAGTGTTATTTTATATTGTTTTATTAAAACAAAATCATATAAAACTTAATGACTATAATATACCTATTGTAGTTTTATAAATCACAATATTATAATTATTAATTATTGTTTGTTAATTTTTTTAAACTTGTATTTAATATTTATGAATATCTATTAGGTATTTACTATTTAGGTAGGTATAAATGTATACCTACACGTATATCTACATTATAGACAATTTTAATAATTAATCTGTCTATAAATTAAGCTTAATACTATAGGTATTGATTGTAACCAGTTTAAGTTTTTAATACTTACTTACAACCAAGTCTTAAGTCTCAACGTACACCGCCACAACCCAGTCCTCAAGCTACCTATCTCAGACTTATGTAGTGTTACCTACCTATTTAAAATTATAACAAAATGTTTAATTTTATCATTTAAACAAGTATATACCTAATAACTTTTTACCTTTTTGATACATATGCGATATAAACAATAAGTATGTAGTTCAAAATACAAATGGGCTTTCCTAATTTCTAAATATTAACTATATAGTAAATATTTAAATTCTAAATTAATATTAGTTATACTACACTCCACAATGAATAGTTTTGAAAACACGCACCACAGACAACCGAGTTAGGAAGATAAAAAAAAATGTCTTTAGTCTTGAAAATATTTTTATACTTTCTCAAGAAAAAGAATAGGATAGAAAAAAAATATAGTATATAAACATTTAAAATTATCATATCTGTGGTACCACCGTATTGCTGACCAGTGCCATGATTTCCTGAAGTGCAAGTAGCTCGTCCTTGCACTGTACAGCAATTGTGTATAACTTCTGAATTTCTCATTCAGTTTCAAAGTTACACGCTACATGTCCTTCAGTCATCTGTATAAATGAATTTCGTATAAGATCGAGTGGTAGAAATAATAAGAATATAAACCGTTCTAAACCGATCAACCAGGGATGATCAGTAAGTTATATTAATATAAACATAAAAAACTATTCATTTCAATAGCGTATATTTCGTAATTGAAAACTAAGTACAATTATAAGCCAACTATTAAGAATCGTTAAACTTCGTTAAAAAAAATAAAAATTGCAGTTTACTAAGCTAAGGCAGTAAAACATACATTTGACTATTTAAGTATTTTTAATTCATTAGATAATATAATAATAAATATATAATATATTCTACCCTATGAGGCTATGAATACGTTTAACAATGCGTATAGTAACTCCATAATACCATAATTTATATTTTATAATACTTGAGTAGGTAATTAAAAAAAAATTTAACTTAAATATTACATTTCCAGAGGCTTTTTATTTTAATAGTTGATTTATTATTTATAAAAAATATATTCTAGCGAGTTGTATTCGTATTTCTATTTCAATTTAAAATAATATGATGCATCATGAGACTTTTATAACATAGACTATTAAACCAGGTTTGGTAGGTATGTTAAAGTGCTACAATTCCTAACACTGCAGCTCAAATGAAACTCTGATGTCTTATGATAATAATATAGAATTGAATGAAATGGATAAAAATATTCAAAACCTTAGCTTACAAAGATAATGAAACAATGCGATGTAATAAATTATCCATTATATTATGATATATTAGTTAGAAAAAAAATAATCATTTATTTTATTTATTTATTAACAGTTTATTTGTGTGCTATACTTTTATAATCCAATCTCCGGGGAGTAAAATGTAAACAAATATTTTATACGAAGCAGGTAGTTAAAATATGGCCCAATTCCTGGACACCCAAAACAAATAATGACCAATAGGCTACAACCTGCACAGAGCCAACGCCAGAAGTATTAGCGCCCTTAATCCTCCCTCCCCCCCACATCTAGTTTTAGTAGTAATAAAATTATGTTTTTTAGTAAGTTTAAATAAAATTAGTAGGTCTGTATAATTTTTGTATTATAACTTTAAACTTTATTACCTAATCATACAATATTATAACAAGGTTATTAATTTATAAAATTGCCACATCACGTAAAAGAATAAAATAAAAAAAATAGTAATTTTAAATTTGATACTTATAACTACAATTAATATTAAAACTAGTTCATTATACAAAAACGAGATAATTAAAACGACATTAGATAATGAATATTTAAAATTGTGTAGATTGTTAATACGTATTAAAAGATAAAAGAAATAAAGATAATTTTCAATTTGGCGCCACTTCCATGCTGTCACCCTGGGCAGTCTCCTAGGTCACCCATAGCTTTCGCCTGGCCCTAAAAGTACGGCATTTATAAGCTTATGATAACATAATTTACTACACGCATACAACTCATAAAGATAAAGGAAAATATTTTTTATATTAATCCAATCAGTACATTTGCTTCTATATATTATATTTATATTTATATATTATTGTATAATAAAATATAACTTTTCAAAATATAATAATTATAATATTAATTAAATAAATTTCTTCATTTTTTGCCTTGTTAGGAATTTAACGTGTAATTCCAACAGCACCGCAGCCACGAGGTCAATTATTATTATTGTAATAATACTCAATAGTTACCTTGTACACCAAAATCATATAAGAAAATAATTTACAATGTGAAATAAAACTAAAATATTTCAGTTAATTTTTATTATGAAGAATATGTTTTTTTTTCTATAACTAAATGAAATGAAACAAAAATAAGCGTATAAAAATAGTATAATATATTAATATTTGAATAAAATAATCATGTAGATATAATAGAAATCGCCCATAGGTAAAATACAATAAATATCTCTTGCACGACAGAAGAAAAATATTGTAAGAAATCGATGAAATCTAAAATTATTCAACAGAATTTGTAAAAACACATATTTAATGAAAAATATTTACAAGAACAACAATTAGTAGGAGTTTCTCTCTCTTAATAGTGAATATAACAGCACACATAGTGGACATAGTATAATATGAAAATTATTGATAATAATGTGTTAGCATGGAGATGACATACTTGGAATACACAAATAAAGACATGACATTGACTAAAAGTATGTTTTAAATAAGTACTAAATTAATGTCTAACTCAGAAACACATGAGATTTTAAAGCATAACTTTCAATCTTTTCTTTGATATTTTTACTACTTTTGTTAAGTATCTAGCATCATATTATAAAAACAATTATAAAAAAAAAAATTATGAGCGATTTCTAATGTATGATTAAATGTGATGGTAATTATCCCCATATTGACTAAGATAAATAAACTGTTGAAATCATGCAATATAATCACATTTTTAAAGATCCTTGCATATTTCAATACCACTTAAAAAAAAAAAACAATAAAATTATACAAAACAATCAATGGAATGTAGACATAAACATGTTTTTGTTTTTTTTTTCTTTGTAATTTTAATCATTCTTCTTATTTTCAGCTTCTTTGTAAGGTGGAGGGAGTTCCTAAAACAAAAATAACATCAATTATTTCAACTTAAATTAGATATCAGATGAAAACCAAAACATATTTAGTAATACTGAATCAGTTGATTGGTTTACTTTTTATTGAAAAACTGTTATGACATTAGAATTAAAAATGTTAACAGTACTATATTAAAAATATAATTTATCAAATACATCATTCAACTTAACTTATTTCAATTGAGTTAATTCCAAGGACGGATCTAGCATGTATTTTTGGTTGAGGCACTTTATAGGAAAAATTATATAATATAGATATAACCCCCACCAAAAAAAAAAAAAAAACAATATGATAAAAATGTATATGTTTTTTAATATTATTTTTTTCCAATGGGGGTGGCCACCAAATCCTCCCTTGGTTAATGCTTTACTATTACCAATTACAAACAAGTTACAATATATCATAAACAACAAACATAATAAGTAGGTATTATTTGTTAGTTATAAACTTTAATAATGTTAAGTTTTAGTTACTTTTAATTTAAATGAAAGAACAATAAATATAAATACAACCATTTTATTTAGGATGGTAAAAATAAATATTTTATAGAGCTGATTGTAAAACCATAAAAATTGTATTTTATAATTATTAAATAAAAGAAACCATTGTAACTTATATTATTATGTTCTATCTTTAAAATCATTCAATATAATGTTTTGAATTTTTTTATACTTTCAATTTCAACAAATATTTGTACAATTACTTTATAACACAAAAATGGTTTATGATTTAGTATTTACCATTTTAATAAGAAAATAAGAAGTATTTTTTAAATTTTATATTTAAAAATAAATATGTTTGATTTACCAAAAACTATAAAAAAAAAAACTGAAACTAAACTTTCACTAGAAAAATGTACTATTCTGCTTAAATTAGTAAGTATAATTTAATTTAAATGTAAAATAAAAAATAAATTAACAGTAAGCACTATGTTAAGAATCTAAAAATTGAAAAAAAATATGAATAAACAATATCCTGTGGTTTCGAATATGTTGCCTTGTTGTGGCACAATTTTGCTTGCCTGAAAGATTAAGCCACATGCATACGATCATAATGCCAACATAAGAAAAAAAAATTAGACCATAAGAATTCACAAATAAGGTTGTCTGTAGCCAAATGTTAATTAAAAACCACTGAAATGTATAGTGTATATTATACACAATGATTTTTGGTAAAATTATTTTAACATTTTGTTTTACTAACCAATTTTATTCAATTGATAAATTAGTGTGCCCTAAAGTCCCAGAAACATTTAAAAATTGAAAATAATAATGTGCTATAAAAAGATGTTTTTATGTTCTTTTAGGTTGCTAAAATCAAGACTAAATTCTCGATACAAAACCTCATTCCTTTTTATCATAAACAGATTATTTATTTTTTTAAGTTTATAACAATGCTGATACAACATATTTTTTTAAATAAATATAGCAAATAAAAACTTACATAGTATGATGGTGGTGGAACATAAGCCATTTGTGGTCGGTTGGGATCAAAGTATGCACTTTGTGCTGCTTCTGCTGCTTTTGTATCTGTAAATATTATGTATCTGTTACTTTAAGATTTATACATTTTTATAAATAAAATTTTTTTGAAGACTAATAAATTATAATATTATTAATTCATAAAATATTTCGTCTTATAGCCAGATTTTTCGAAATTTTAATTAAACATACATATTAATTAAAGTAACTACAATACTCAACAGTCTGGAGTAATACAAATAATATAATATATTTTAGTAGCATTATAATATTAAATAAATAATAAAAAAATTGAAATATATCATTACTTTTATTTTATTATATAAGTATCAAGTATAATATGCTCCTTTTAAATCAAATGTTGATTATTTTTAACTTTTTCTTCACTAACTTGTTCAATTATTTTTGGTATTATCTATGAAAAAATGAAATACTACTGGTAAATAATTTAACTTAAAAATCAATTGATTAATGTGATACTTCATGTTGTGAGTAGCATCACATTAAATTCAATTTTACTCTAAAATTGTGAAATTATGATAATGACTATTTTTTTTTTTTTTTAATTAACTATATTAATAGTGCAATATATTAACTGTTAAATAGTGATACAAATAATTTATGCATGATATATTATGATCTTGATATTTTTATGTACAAACCTCAGTTTTTATCAAAAAATATAAAAAGAGGTATAAAAATATTTTGCTGACTGTTACACAAAAAAATGTGATAAATTAAATCCAAAAACTATTAATACCTTGTCCATTAAAAAGTTGTGGAGGTGGAGCTGTTTGTGCAGGTGGAGCGCTTGCATAACCTGGATTACCAGTGAAACCAATAATACCTGGATATGGTGGAGGCATATCAGTTCTATAGACAGATTGAGCTAAAAATAAAATAAAAAATGATTTATTTTTTTAATTATTGATAAAAATTTGTCAAAAAACATTTAGATTTACAATAGGTTTGTTTTATACAAATTTTACCAAAAATTATTAAACAAAATATATATTTACGAGGTGGTGCATCTGGAAAAGCTGCAGTTGAAGGCATCCATCCATAATAGCCAGGAGGAGGTACACCGTATGGAACATCAGCCATATAGTATGGACCTTCAGGTGGTGCATAGGCTGGCGGATTATCCATTTGAGGATAGTTACTATTAGCTAAAAAAATCATATTGATTTGTATTGATTATAGATCTGAATACAATTATATTATATAGATAAAATAATCATACCCATTGATGCGGCTCTTAGCATAGCTCTTCCAAAATCAATAGCACCTCCCTTCTTAAAAATCAATTTGAATTTTGCTTCACCAACCCAGTTTCCATTAGGTTGAGCACGTACCTTACCTTTTATATAATTTGATCCAAATACTGGTTGTTCCAATTCCACCTTAATTTCATAACAATCTCAAAATTATAAAATGTGAAAACATTAATGAGATATTTGAATTCTAAAAATACTTACATCTTTAAGAGTAACAAATGGCATACTAAATGATAAAAGCTCGTCTTTATCAGATTTGTTGATGAAAATCAAACGATGAGTAGTTAAAAACAGTTTTCCCACTTTTGAACCATGAAATGCTCTGCCATCCTGACCATGAAAGTCAATTGTAACAGCATCAGTAAACAAGATAATGCTAAAAAAATAAAAGAATATTATAGGTAGGTGGTAAGGTTAATTTATTTTATTTGTTACAAATAGTAAAGAAATATTAAGATTAATATTATAAATTCTATATTCCTACCTATACTTAGTTAATCTAAAAATACATTTTCATTTTATATAAATACTATTTACTAAAGAGTAAACCACTAAATAGACCACAGGTAGGTAGTAATTTATTACAGTAATTTTTGGGTTTCCAATGATTTTCAAATTATTAAAGATCTACACTGATAGTCTACTGAATAGTCAACATAATTTTGATTTAAAATAACTCAAAGAAAAATCTTTTCATTTAGGTAGATTTTCAATTTTTATTTGAGTTAATTAAATTTCAAATTTTTAATATAGATAGATTGAAAAAAATTACTTTAAAAAACTAACTGGGTTCATGAACTTGATTCATAGTTTATAAGAAGACAAATAAAAATAGGTACGACTAATAAAAATCCCTATAAATACATACAGTTTATATCAGATAAACAAATTATATCAATTACTATACATTTTAAACCTAATTACAACAATTAAGAATAAAAACATAATTATCTGCTTCAATAGGTTGATGATGAAAGTAAAATGAGAAAATACACTAGAAAAAATTATTGAATGCTCTAGAATGTACTAGAATTTTAGTCAATTTCATTGTTACATTCAATTGCATTACATAGTTCAATGAAATGATTGCCACCTATAGAATATTCTAGAATACTAATAACAGTGGTGAAATTTACAATGGTGTCTTGAATGATAAAAGTCAATTGTGGTTTCTATCTAAGTATCTAATATAACCAAGAAAGTATAAAAACAAATAACCCATTACCGTAATTTAGTATTAAAATATCCACACATTTTTTTTTTTTTTTTGTAGTTACCACCCTATAAGTGTCTGTAACAGAGGAAGTAAATACAAAAACAAATGTGTTAGGCTAAGGTGCACAAACAAAAATATTCTGTAAAAATAAATAAAACACCTAGGTAATATAATAATACAATACAGTGGTGAAGGCCTTGTAGTAAAATCGTTATGATAACCACTACTCAGGCATTTTGGACGGAGTCCAAACTAAAGATGTGTTCTAATTGCGTACTATTGACGACAAACAGGTACTATATCCTAAAAACCCTAAACCCTGCATCACATAGAAATTCGAAATACAAATAGTATTTACAAAATATATCTATTCGAGAATAAACCCTTAGTGGGGGTGAGGAACATATTTATCGACAGGTTCGTCCAAAAGACGAAAAATAAGAGGGGAAAGTGGAACGCGGCCCGAAATGCAATTAGTCGCATGTGCAACGACTTCTGCACCGAGTGCATCGGTATCCGGTAGTACTATATAATAACTATAATCCGTAGGTGGTATGAAACGGACGTCACGGGGCATATATAATCTCATTTGTATGACTCACCATTCGCCTGCGTGTATTAGGCAACCACCGCCTTGGACGTGAGCAGTGTTCAGCGACATGATCGTCGTCGGTAGTCTCGTGTAGCCGGGAATCCAGTCGGGGAAAGAAAAAAATTAAATAAAATAACTCGTCAGCAACGAATGTTCGCGAAACCGTATCAGCGGCGACGTAGAGAAAATGCTCGACCGATTGCGTCACACGGGGCAAGCGAATACGCAAACGCGAAACGGCAACGACACGATCTGGTATCACACTGACGAAGTGATGAGAGATGAGAAATAATTAATAACAAAAAACCACTCGCGTCTCGCACTATCTAGATTTTTATTATTAACCACGACGTAATATTATTATCTGCAGTGTGCCTGAGCGTGCGCGCGCGACAGTGTACGTGTGACTGTGTGAGAGTCCGAGTGTTTTCTTATAATCACGGATTTTCTTTAAAAATCTTACACGCTTACCGCGCCCGACCGGATACTATTACGAATAATAACGTGATAAATTCGGTTGCTTGAGAAGAACGCGACCGACGGACCGACGACGTACAACGATATTATATTATTATCACTCAAAAAGTAGTGAATAAAAACGAAATTATCGCGTACTGGTCGGGGGAGGGTGGTCTGTCGGAAAAGATACGAATCTTGGATGAGCCGCGGGACGGGGGTTGTTCGACGGGCGACAACTACAGCTGCGAACGACGCACGGCACAAATACAACAAATTTCGACTGCACTCGCGTCCGCGCTAAACAGCTGCTGCCGTGATTAGAGAGCAGAGATTAGACATTCTTGGCAAATATTCAAGGTTACGCTGCGCCACAGTGTCGCCAAGCTGGAGATTTCCACTCGACACAACGCAGCCGTCGTTTATTTTCAAACCGCGTTCCCGCTTGCAATATAAATAATAATTAATAATATTTATTATTTATCATTATCGTGTATTAATATCATATTTTATATATATATATATTTTATTCGATTTTATAGTTATTACTGTTATTAGTAGTTACTAGTAAAGTAGTAACTAGTCAGAACTCTAACTAATAAAATACTAATAATATAGTATATACATATACTAGTATATTACATCGATGTAAAGTGTATGTACTTTGTCTTAGTGAAATAGTGAATAGTGTATTACTGATTTACTGTTTACTTTTTACTACCTACTGAAAATCCATCATAATTTACCTACTGTACAAATAATTATGACTTACAAGGATAAATAGCCATATATGACAATATGGTTAGTATTTTAGCCACCGAATGTAGGTATATTATAGAAAAATTGTATTATTATTTATTTATTATTAATATGAATGTTTAATTTAAGTATTACAAATCAGTAATAAACTAATAACCACAAACAATGATTTTTTTTTTTGTATATTAATATTATAATATTAGATCCAAACTTTAATTAGGTAGTTGGTCGTAGGTATGCAATAATGTGCAAATAAACTCAAAAATATACGATTGAGTTAAATGCACAGTCAATAGTCCTAAAGATAATGTGAGATGTGTATATAGGTACTGGGTAATATAATGAAATGGATTCGTATTTTGATTTAAAAAATTGAGTTAAATCCGAAAACAAAATAATTGAGTAAACATTTGGTGACAAAATAAAGGTGATTAAGAATATGGTAATCGAAAAAAAAAGCCCCGTACCTGGTACCTATCAACTAAATACTTTATTCGTTATTTTATTATGATTTACATAATTAAATATAATCATTACATTTATCTATGTAAGATTTCTTTAGCATACCTAAAAGTATAACTGCAATCTGCATTTAACATTGTCGTTAATTGTCATTTGTACCTACATAATTTAAAAAATGTTTTAGCGTAAAAATTTAAAACAATTAAAAAGTATAAATTCATTGTCATTTGTATATAATTTAAATAATTTATTTAACATTTTTTTAAATTATATAATACTTTTTATCACCCTTAATTATTTTTTAAATTATATAGGTACAAATGACAAATAACAATTATTGACAATTTGCAGATTGCAGCTTTATACTTATAAATATATTAAAAAAGTGCTACATAGATAACTATAATGGTTATATTTAATTATTTAAAATTATTTAATTTATTTAGAATAATGGATAATGTATTTAGTTGGTACGGGGCTTTTTTTTTCCTATAGTGGGGCTTTTTTCCGATGAATGTTGTTAAGGGCTTTTTCCTAGATTCAAGAATATAAGTAACAAAGCTACAAAGCAAGGGCGGATACAATGGGGGCCAATTCCTCCCCCCCCCGTTTAGGACCTCTGTATCAGCACTTGTAACAAAGTGATACACGTATCGTATTGTATCAACTATCAATAATACCAATTATAGCTAGGTACCTACCCTTAATGGCTAATAATATTATGTCTATAGACAATTGACAATATTATTTAAAATATAAATTTCTTTAAAAATTGAAATCTAAATTATATAGTTTTACTATTATTAAGCAATTTTTGATTTGAATTCTTTGTATACATTTTTATTTTTGAGAGAATACTTATTTTATTTATTTATAAAACGACATTTCAAAAACTTTTGTTTTTCAGCATAAAATAATTTGATTGTACCATTCGTACTTCTATTTTATTAATTAGCTACAAATTGCATTTTTCTCGTAACTCATGTCTCTATAACAAGATGGTTATTTCAATTGAAATATGTTGTTCGAATAATATGTTGTTTATAAAATAAATATAATAAATCCAAGAGATTTTATCGCAATGATGAGTGATAATAACCAAGGTATACATAGCGTGGGTGTCCTGACTAAAATAACTTAACTGCAGCATCATCATCGATACGAATACACGATCCTGACCTTACTATTCATTTTCAGGTTACACGGGATTGTTTCATACCTATACATATATATTACAACTACATCAATATCATATATTAAGTATAAACATCATTATAATATAGGTATATGTTTATATGTTAACGACAAGACTTGTCACCCTGCAAATAGTGCAAATAGTTTTCGTTGAGGACCGCGGCCCACTCATCGATCGTGTCTCTCCTTTTTAACACGCCCCCGATTCCGCCGCCGCCACACAGCTCCTAGCTGTCGAAAAGGCAGACGCAAGTCACCCGCGCGCATGGCACCCGCGCCGACGCACATACTCGGGGCAGTGTCGTACTTACACGAGCTTACTTACAAGTTTCACGTGCGCATGTATGCGTGCAGCAACATAGTTAGATTATTAATACGCAAGTCTGAATGGTGTGCGGTGTAACGGTGGCGCTCCGAACATCACTGCTGAACAACAACAACAATAATGCGCGCGCTGTTTCGAGTTGTTGATAAAACATTATAATAATAATAATAATAACAATATAACAGTTTATGTGTATAATATTGTGTATCGATATAATATATTACCAATATCGTGCGAAATTCTGTACAACACTATCACTAAACACGCGCATTACAAGGTACAATTATATGATATATGTATATTACATGTAGCCATATAGGTGGGTAGGTACAAGATATTCGGTAAATTTAGTTCTTCGTGGTGCGCGGTGATCGTCTCTTCTGCAGTTCGTCGTGATGGATGAGAACCTGAGCAGGGGCTACGTAGCACTGGGCAAACGTGGCAACATTTGTCCGCTGGCTACGCCTCCGGTAGACAACATGGGCAAGACTTACATGGCTATGGTACTGGCGGGCGCCGGTTTTCTGTTTCCATACAACAGGTAACCTTTCATAATAGAAGGTCTAAGGTATAATATATATATACACACACACACACACACAATATACGGTTTGCAGAGGATGACAGTTTTTCTAATTTTGGGGTGAAAGTACAAAATAATTTTAAAAAAACCTACCTCCCTGTGACCCTGTAGGCTGTATAGTAAAAAAACCCTTTTACAAAAACTTAAGTAATAACTAATTATTATATTATAGTATGGTGAGCCCTATAGGATGTCATACTCATACATAGGTATATATTTTTGTTTTGTTTAGCACCCCGTGTAAAGATGGATCCAGAGGAACAAGGGGTTAAGCTCTCTTTCAAAGTTCACGCCTCATACACCACACACATATCACATATACCTACATAATTTCCCATTTTTCAAAAGAAATATTTAATTTAATAATTTAACTATATAGCCGTCTAGATAATTAAATACATTTTAAAAATGTAAGTGCATAATACTTACACGTGAGTAAGTATAATATTTTAGCTATATATATTATATATATATACAGTCGAGAATAGTTTTCTACTATTAAGCGGATATAATAACTTGACTTCGTTCCAAAATGCAAAAAGATATCTATTAACTTAATTATGTAATACCTATGTTTATAGGTTATTCATAGAGAGATCAACATAAATACTAATTATTGCAATAATAGCGTAGTTGATTGCTTAATCGTTTTGTAAAAAATTGAACTACGTATTAAACGGCGACATGGCGTTTAGATTTTATAATAATTTAATAAATTAACTGGATTCTAAATATTTTTAATTTTAAAAATATATGTAATAAATAAATAAAATAATAAGTAATAACTAATAGGTATGTATTAAATTATAATATCGGGAAAATACGTAAGTCATTACACCGCATAACTTAAAAACTATATAAATTTGTCTACTTTGAAAATTTAGATCATACAAGTAAACAATGATATTATTATACATTTATACATTATAATCATTTAAATTAATTTTAAGAAGTAAGTTAGGTTAGAATAGTTAGTTTACTTATTCAAATTATTATAATATTGACATATAATAATCTGATTGGAACTACAACTATTTGAAAACTTGTAGGTATTACAGTTAACAGAATACTGACAATGGTTATAAAAAAAATAATATCATATTTAATATTAATTCAGCTGTTAACATTGTTTACATATATTATTAAATTAATATTCATTATATATATATGTATATATTCAGATATTCTTACTTCTGAGTTCAAGAAGAAGTCTCTCCCGCTATGTTATCGTCGTTCTACAAATATTACGAGTATAGTAGTATATTATAACGTTAGTCATTACGATAAATTAGTGTTTAACCAAACCAATTATATTAGTTTTAACTTCAAGTATAAAAGTATAAATTGACCTATTAATAAACTTAAGTAATAAGTTTAGAACATTTTATGTGTTAATTCGCAAGTTTTTTTTTTTTTTACTTTTTAAACGAATTATAAGTATCAAGTATGTAAGATACCTACTAAAACATTAACAATTTAAAAACACTGATGGCTCATTTAAAAACTGACATGTTTAAAATACAAATAGTTTATTCTTACCTTTAAGTTTTAACCTCCTACAATAGTGGTAATGAACTGGCGGACTGCGAACACTTTTTTACGGAACCTTATTCGCGGAGTAGATTTTAAAATTTTTATAATATAAATAAATAAAAATTATAAGCGTGTCTTATAAAATGTATATTACAGCAAAAAAATTAAATTAATCTGTATTGAACAAATGCATAAATAAATCTATATCTAAAAAAAGAGTATTATTATTGTGTGTAAATTATTAAAAATTGTTAGGGTATTAGAGACCGCGGACAGTATAGTAAGTTTCAAAAAGGACCTCCATAAAAATTAATTGGTGACCACTGTCCTACAATATTGAAGCTAACTACACAAAAACAAAAATAGGTTCTGCTGGACGCAAATCGTCTACCTATACATAATTGTACGCTTGGAAGATAAAGAAAACACATGAATATATAGCGCGTCATCTTAATTCTAATCATTATTTCGCATTTATAATCTAAAAATAAATATATATATATCATACAGTTCATACACAGTGCTTTTGTAATAAATGTAATAATAACATAATGTATATACTAATATTCCATATACGTAAAACATAAAACTTTTGTAAATTTGATTTACAAATGTCTTCTAAATGAAAGGAGTTGTATAAACAAATTACAAAATATATAACCAAATATAATATTACTTTTTTTTTTAATTTTTAGTTTTGTCATGGCTGTGGATTATTTCCAAACCAAATATCCTGTTTCGATGGTAGTTTTTGACATGACGATCGTGTACATTATGGTGGCGTTTGTCGCTGTCCTCACCAACAACTTGCTCGTCGAAACACTGTCTTTCACGTGTCGCATCAATATCGGTACACACAACACCACGAGACAATTTCCGTACACCATGACTGATTCTAATAGTACTTTATTGTGTTTGGATTTTTATATTTACTAATATTCATACAGGTTATGCACTGACGATTTCGATGCTATTGTTTGTGGGTTCCGTGGAAATTTTGTGGGATGAATTATTCACGCTGGATACGTCATATTGCCTCAACTTGATAGCCATTGGACTTATTGCATGGGGCGCGACAAGTAAATTAATTTTCAAAAAAAAAATCGATTTAAACAAATTGTATACCTTTACGTATTTTAATTTGACAGTCCAGCAATCCAGTTTTTATGGCTACACCAGTATACTACCTATAAAATACACGCAGGCCGTCATGATCGGAGAAAGTTCGTATACCTATATAGTGTATTATATATTCTATGGTTAAAATAAAAAAACATAGAAACTGTTAAAAGAATACGATTAAAACATCTAATAGCATTAAATGTCAGTATAATTATATTAAATATCTAAATTATTTGTTTCGTAGTCACATATAGGACAATATTCATTTCAGTAATAATAATAAATAATTATTTAGGGAGGATCCATTATTCTGACACCCAGAAGGTGAAATTATTAATTTTTTTTAATATTAACTGTAGATTTCTAATAATTTGTGAATGCAAAATTAGAATTTGTAACCTAAGACTTAATCTCATATAAATGTTTTCTTATAAGGGATATTCATTCTGATTTTTTGTTTATAAATATTAAATTATATTAAATTGGTAACTAATTTTAAAAAAACAATGCACAAAATTTCACTTTCGGAATTGACGGACCAGTAATACTGATTACTGTAACGATTAATTTGAAGGTGCTGCTGGGCTTTGGGTGTCGATTAACAGAATATTCACGAAAATGTTGACAAAAGATTTACGGATAAGTACGTTCAGTTTCTTCGTGATTAGCTATCTGGTAGTGATGACATCGTGCGTGCTGTTTCAAATAGTCCAAACGTCTGATTTCGTAAAATTTTACATTGCCCGGAGTGAAGACTCGAAGAAAAAGATTTCATTGGAACCAACAGAAGAATATGTAAGATAATAATATGCTTATATTGCATGCGTGCATCGATTATTTATTAATATATAATAAAACACAATTAGGTAGTTTTTTTTTTAATATAGTATATATTAATATGACGTGCTATGGTAAATTTTTAGATTATAAAAATAGGTCTAGTTACTTCTTTTTACAACATCATTTTAAGTTCAATTTTAAAAATGGTCATAATGAGTCTAGTATACTCTTAAGCAATGGTTTCCAAACATTTTATCTTTACCGCCCACTTAAAAAAAAATTCGACAGACACCCCATTAAAAAAGTATTGTTAATAATCTTTAATCGATTAACCCCCCACCCCGAGTTAAGCTTGTAACTTCCATTGCCCCTTTGGGTAGATCTAGCGCCCCCAAGGGGCGATATCGTCCACTTTGGAAAACACTGCTCTAAAGTCTAAATAATAATCAATAAAATTATAAAACAAATAATTGTATAAATTACTCAATTAAACATACGAATATATCAATTTATCAGTAATTATATGAAAATATATTTATGGTTCTTAAATCTCCATTTATAATTGATATGTTTGAACTAAAAATTCAAATATAAATAATGATAAAAATAATGAAAAATATATTACCATCAATTATGATGGATTCTTGAAGCAGTTGAAAGCTCATTGAATTAAAAAAAAGATATAATATCGTAGCTTTGTGTTCCTAGGAAGGGGCAAAGGTGACAAATCCTGCGTCCTTGCCCCATACCTAATAGATTTTTATAAATATTCTTAGTTTTAATAGTTCATTTTTTTGAAATTGTATGTAATGTACGTATATTTTAATAATCGTATTTAAATATTTTATTGACTTATATGTGTAGGTCGATTCCGAACAATCCCAACCAGAACCATTTGCTGAAACTAGTTTGAGTACGGGAAAAATATTTAAAGACGAAAATGCATTTAGCTTTGCAAATCCAATGTATGATCCGAACGCGAATAGTGTGCCAACGTATAAAGTTGAAGACGTCATGGTACACGTGGAAACAGGAAGTTCTTTTAAGCTACGAAAATCTACCTTATCTGAATTTTGGGATTCATTTAAAAGTAAGTAAAGATCAACAATTTAATGATCCAATGTACTTTTTATATTTATTTATGCATATTATCGACTAGAATGTAATGTAAAAATTTAAAATCAACGTAGATCTACAACATAATATGTCAATGTCCACACAATCTTGAACAATAATTTTATTTTCACTACATAACATATTGTATAGGACGTATAGATAATAAGTATACATATATATTATTCAAGTTGTGATTTTGATATTAACAACAGGTGGATATAAACTGAGAAGGGAAGTGTCGAAGATCATATGGAAACAAATGTTGGCGATATTTCTGTGCTACTTCGTGACGCTGAGCATATATCCGGGAGTACTTTCCGACCTAGTCAGCCCAAGATTCGGCACGTGGATGCCCGTACTCGTGATGACAGTATTTAATTTATTCGATCTTATGGGAAAAGTAAGTGGAATGCGCAATAATTTTATACATCAACTTCAACATTATAAAAGTTATCATTCAAAATAATGTAGTATTAAAAGGTTCAAAAAAGTCTTATAACGTAAAAAAATTTAAAACTTAACTTCCTGACGGGACGGATGGTATCTATTTTGACTGTTTAATTTACTTATATAATTATATTTAATACAACAATATGGTCAGATGGTCTACGATGATTGTTTTTATACCTATGTCTTATGCTATGTATAGTTATTGGGAGCGTATTCGTACGAACGTTGGGATGACAAAATACTGAAGAGCACCAAAAAACGTCTGTTCATGATTCCCGCTATTCTACTAATCGTAATAGTTCAACATCCATTCCACACGAAAATCATCAGTGAATTCATGATTATTCTACAAACAGCCGTGCTCGGCGTAACTAATGGCATCACTGGCAGCGTTCCAATGATCTTTGCGCCAGCTAAGGTCGTCGAAGAACGACGAGAACTTGCAGGTAAATAGAAAATATCATCGAGTATCATAGTCCATAGAGTACCATACCTATAAATGCTACTATATAAAAATTATAAAGACTATAGCCTATAAGACATCAGTGGCGTAACCAAGAATGGTGAATAGTGCGATAGTACCCGGGCCCAAGCACTAAGGAGGGAGGGAGTCCGAAGTATGTTTCAATATACTGTTTTAAAATTATTTTAATGGCTAAAAACATGGTTTAATTAAATTTTATGAAGATTTAGATGAGAGTGGAAATAATATGTTACTAATTCAGTTTCCATTATGTGTACGTCCCAGTGCCGTGTATTCCAGTAAAATTAGTGCCTGGTGTCAAGATTCATTTTAAGCTCCATCCTTATAAAAAGTGTATATCTATGATTACATCATAGGTTCTCAAATTTATTTCATCCATCCCTCACTTCGAGAATCAAAAATTGTCCAGTCCCTAAAACGTTTTAAGCTTACCATCAATAGTATATCTTAAAAACAGTAGTCTTTGGGTCTTTATCGCCCCACTGAAGACTATCAACGCCTACAGGCTACAGGGGGGTGATACGCCTACTTTGAAAAATTTGAAATGGCTGGTCTAACTAATAGCTAACTTAATACATACTTAAGAGGATGTCATACCCGCATCTGTTGTTTCTGTCTTACAAACGTAATTTACGTTCAGCATATTCAATTTTATGCTGTTAGCTTTAATATTAGAGTCAATTTACCTAATATCAAACTTAAAGGTAATAATATTATCTAGGACATCTCATAGGCTTTTATTGATATCTTAATTTTTAAGCGAATTATAGTTATGTAAAATACTAAAACTTTAATATGCTCGTAACTCGCTTAAAAATTAAGATATCAATTAAAGCCTATGAGATGACATATAATTATGTGCCCCAGGACTTACGTAATGACCGCATGGGCCATGAGATACAAGGCACATTCATTAACCACAATGTGGCACTAATTTTTCACTAGGAGGCACTCATGCTACCTACTTTTGTTAAAATATGCTCTGAGTTACTATACCTGTACCCAAATCAGTGGCGTCATTTGGACCGCGTAGGGTATACATTTGCGTACTTAAAATCCGATATTGTAATAATTTGGACCACTTTATACATTGATTGGCCTGAATAATTGATAGTGGCTTGCGCTTAAGTGGTCTGCTCTATACGCCATGCATATTAAAAAAAAAAATTGAAATGACGCCACTGACCCAAATTTAATTAATAAGTAAAATAACTTATAAATATTTATATTGAACGATTTAAATAACGTATCTATGGATAATATAAAGAATAAGCAACGAAAATATGTATTATTATACGATTCGGAAGGTTTAATATTCTTCTGTTGTCTTGTCCATCAGGTAACATAATGACGATCTCGTACATAGCCGGCACGACGGCGGGCAGCATATTCGCTTACGTGCTGGACAGGATCATACACTACGAGATCGGCTTTTCGGTGAGTTGGGCCGGCGTCGATTATCACAAGACGATGGTCACCGGCGTCACAACGGTCAGTCCCATCGAGCTGTTCAATTACAGCCACGTCACAGCCGACCCGGTCAACCACACCGGGTCGTCGCCACTGCAAACGACGGTCACGCTCGCCACGCTGCTGCTGTCGTCGGCCGCGCGTGACATCAATTCCACGACGACCGTGTTCCCGGGATAACCTCATCGATAACCGACGGGTGACCCCATGTGTACATACAACCACTACCCATATTACTACGATATTATTATCGTTTTTTTTTTAAAAAAATTATTAATATTTTATTGTAATTTAATTACACGTTTGACACGATTGGCGGGTGATCGAAAAGTTGAGAGAGTGGCGCATGACGGCTTTATAATAATATATAATATAATATATATATATATAGTGCTGTGATAATATTGGCGTCATCGTTCAGACCCAAAACCTCGATTGTTATATTTACTAACAGGTAACTAATGAATTAATGGTTATTTTGAGCGGATAAAGATGTTGGTGTTGACAAGTGCAGGTGTTTTGAAATTATTACAACAGTGTAGAAGCTAAGCAGTATAGATAGCCTAGATAGTTACCTATAGTACTTACCCATATTATCTTATAAGTTATAAGGGTATAATGCGTGCGGGACTACAAGTATACTACAGTATACCTTATATTTTTGCAATAATGATGGTATAACTGTATAAGTATAAAATATAAATTATAATACAATACAACTTATAAGTACCTATATAGGTACTGTCGTCTGTACAATAAAACATTTTTTTAAAACTCACTTTATAATATCTTTGTTTTCCACTCGACCCTTCCGGTCAATTAATAAAATTGTATAGTTAATGATAATAACATCATAATTTATTAAGATTTTGAGATATTATATTTATTTATTAATTATTAGTCTCGAATCGAGTAGTGGTTTCGAACTAGGTATATAATTATAATGATTAGGTACGTATATTAATATATTATTTTATGCATAAGATTTATTACGTTTTGGGTTGCGTGACTTTTCGATCGACCTGCAGTGTTATACTTATAATAAATTATAATACCTAATCGTATAAATGACATAATATTATGTCTATAATTATTATTTAAAACGTTAAATTTATGTGTACCTATCTACAACAGTCCACTGCAAATGCAATAGAAAGGTAAAATAAGTAATAAGCTATCTAATATAGTAATATCTACATGTTCTATTTATATAATTATATTTATGTCATAACATATACCTACTTATACAAAAAGCTAAAAAATAGTAATAACATGCTATATGCCATTGCCTATTACATATATTACCTCTCGGCTCTCATTGCCTTTTCTTATCCTTGGTATATACTATATTGTTGTGTACGTTTTCATTCCGTTTGAAACAATATATAAAATATTTCGATTTTTTAACATCATTGCAAATCAAAAAATAAAATACTGACGGAATATACTTCTATTTGTCTAGTTGACTAGGTAAGTAAACACAGTGTACCAACGTTATATCTATATGCTATTCAATGGAGTAACTTCAAAATTTGGGCCTGGGAGCGAAATTTTCAACTGGCCCCCAATCGTCCAGGTATCTATATTAAGAAGATCCGAGGAAGGTATTCTCCCTACTAAAATTTCTAAAAAAAATTTTTTTAATATTATTTTATTAAATACACATTTTATCATTTTATAATCATTTAATTTATAATGGAAATTTATTAGTAATTTAATACTTCATATTATATACATACAAAAAAAAATTAGTAAACAGTTATAGCAGTTGTAACAAATAACAATAAAAATAAATATAAAACTCAAAACTTAAAACATTTTTCTGGACTTCTTGTGGTATTTCAAAAACAGATGTAGTTATAGTAGGATTTTCCGAAGTAGACTCAACTGTTTTTTTGAAATAACTGTCTAATTTGGGCAGTTTACTATCTTTTAATTTTTGTTCTATTATTTTTTTGCGCTTTTGTGCTCCACTCATAGGTCTACTCATTTAAAAAAATATATACACTTGAATAACAAATATTCAATTTAAACTGATTACGGCTGCACGAAAATAAAATCGAAGTATATGCGATTGTCATCGACTGAACAACCGACTCTAACAAACTTTACGAACAAACTAACAAATAAAGATCTCAAATATTAAATATCAAAACGATAACGTAATCGTAATGATTAATGACAGACGGTCGATTGATAGCAGGTCTATTAACAAATGTATGTTAGGAATAAAACCCAACGTTTAACAGTAATGATAAAACTTTAAACTTCGTATTGTTTTTTCTGTAGTATCATACTCATGAACATTACGTAATACGTTGATACAATAATATTCATACCCATATGGACATATATAAAAATAATGATAATATATAACAATTTTGAATTAATAAATAAAAATGATATGTTTAATAGTATATTATAATAGAGAAATATAGGTAGATTTTCATTTTTATTAATAATTAATAGAAACATTTTTTTTTGTTTTTGGGCTCCTATACGAACGGACCCGGGTGCGACCGCATCCTCTGATCCCTCTTAGTTACGCCATTGATGATATTATAGTGAATATTGAAAAATAGTTCAAAAAACTCTAAGAAATCGTAATAAGTGATAAATGTGCATTCATTCATTACATATTTTTTAAACAAAAAAATTATTTACAATACTATACTATAAATAAATAATACTGATTAATGTTGCACTCAATTATCATTACTGCATATGATTATAAAATATTTATACTAGTTACAAGTTAACAATTTGAAACCAGTTTGATTTTTATTATAAATACACTGAATTAAATAAAAAAAATTAAGTACCTTGTTAAAAACTATACTGATTTCATTGATAAATAATTTATAACATAAATATTACCTACTCTATCTTATAGTTTTATAGACAATATATTGATTATAGGAACTTTTTTTTATTATTTAAATTCATCAATCAAATATGGAATTACATAATAAATCAAAATTTAATTTATACGATTGAATCTACTACAATAGTCAATGGACAAAATTATTAAGGACTAATATAGATGCCTAAAAGAAAATGTGGGTAAGTAAATAAATATAAACATAATTTATTTTTAAAATCTTATAATACATAATATATAAATATTGAATAAAAATATATTAATGTATTTTCATAAAAATATGTATTTATATAAATAAAATATTTAATAAACATTCACAATTTAAGTTTTTCTATACATTTTTCTAAATGTGTTCCATAAATTATTAAAACCCAATTAATTTATACAGAATATGAAAGATTAATTTTTTTTTTTATTTGCAATTTACTCAGTGAAAATACTTGACTGTTATAAAAAAAAGCATATGAGGTTTGATTTTTTAAATTTACTGTTTAATTTTTATAGATCTTTGTTTACTGTGAAAATAAATATTCACAGTTATTATTGTTTTTTTTTTATTATTATTTAAAAAGAAATAAATATTATGTTTAAGTTAGTTCAGTGTTTTATTCAATAAATATTTCTTAATTAAAAAAGGGGCACAATCCTACAACATTTACAAATACCTATCTCAAATCTTTGTTAAATAGACTTATCACAAAACAACATGAATAACTATTGTATTTGAAACTAGAGTTGAATCTAAAAGTTGATTGGTATATATTTTTTAAGTTTCATTAACGACAAAACTGATAATTTTAAAGTATATACTATGCAATATTAAGAGTTCATGGCTAACTCATAGATCATCAAAAACCTTAGTTAAATCAAAAAAAGTATTCACCAAATTTTATTTTGATTTAAGTACATCAAATTAATCAACTTAAATATAATAAAAATAATATACAACTGTGGTATAAATACAGTAGTTATCTATATTTATATTTACAATATATTTATATAATCAAGAAAAAATTCTAATTTTATAATATAAAAATATATATATACAATGATGTAACACTAATTACATTTTATAAATACGATAAAAAAAAAAATTTAATCCTATTATAAACATAAAACTAATTAGTTATTTTAAAACATATTAAAATTTATTAAGTAGACATTAACGTAAAACTAGTACAACATACTTAAAACATATTATAATCCAGTATTTATAATTTACTGTTGATGCTATAAGTAGTATAAATCATTATTTATCATCTAATCAGATCCGTAAAATTATATAAAAATCAATTTTTGGTTTTGATTTAAGAAGACTTTCTAAAATAGTATGGTCTCAAACCATACAGGCTTTTAAGTCATAAAAATTAAAATTGGTTTTTTAAAAACAAAAGGTTTATAATACTAGTACAAAATTAACATTATATTATATACATTATCCAGCAATATTTCAACTAAGTTAACTTCTCACTTATACACTTAAAATAGTTGGTTAAAATTGTAATTGATATATTATTGTATACATACACAAAATGAAGTAATTTTTGTACAATATGGCATTATTCAACTTACTTTCTTTTTAAAGTACCAAATATTTATTACACATGGAATAATAATAAGAGTATAAATAATAAACATACATATCCATATCTTATTTTGATAAATTAAGTCTTAACATTAATAAATGGGAGTTATAATTAAAATTTGAAGATTCCTTCAATTACAGAGATATAATCAATAAATCAAGTAAACTAATAAAAACAAATTAAACATAAAATTTTAAGACACAAATGACATATTAATGGTGAAATTAATAAATTCAAAATATTTTTGGTATCAAATTCCATTTTGTTGTGTATTGACGATCCCATGTACTACCATTTTGCAAACGGGAGTAGGTAGAAATACGTACACATTTATGAGACAAAGTGATAATGTAATACAATGGATATAAAAGTACTGGCCAAGATGCTTGCAAACTGCTAAGATTAGGTTCAATTATAGGTAGGATTAAGGCTAAATGAACAATAATGGTCCCTGTGTAATTAGGATATCTTATATAGGACCAAAAACCATCTACAATAATTCTCACAGCTAAAAACAAAATTAAGTTCAAATTAATTAATTATAATCAAATATTTATAAAGATATAATGTAAGACTTACTTGAAGGTCTATAAACAAATGTTGAGTTTACTTCATATTTATATTTAATAAAATCACTGTAACGTTGTAAGATATAGCCGAATAAAAAGATAATTGATGAAATACTCAAAATGATATAATTAACAGGCCTAAAAACAAATAAAATATAAGTTAATGACTTGATGTAAAATATAACAATTAACTTACAAATTGTTTGAGAGTAAAATTTGAATAGGTAAAAAATTGATAATTGGTTGTAAAAATAGTTGAATAATAGTCCAATATCCATCTTTTTCTTTTTGTAAATAAAATGATGACAATAAATTAAATTCAAAAATCAATTTATCTAAAGCATAGAATATTTGCAGTCCAGCAACAAAATAAAGATTAATGTTAATTGAATTTTTAAGAGATTCGTTGATCACAAGGGAATTGAATAAAATCTGCAAATAAAAATATAATTGTATGAATTAAGCACAATAAAAAATGTTTTATTTTTTTAATGAAAACTTACTGTCATTAATATAGAA
This sequence comes from Rhopalosiphum maidis, assembly GCF_003676215.2. Taxonomy (NCBI): domain Eukaryota; kingdom Metazoa; phylum Arthropoda; class Insecta; order Hemiptera; family Aphididae; genus Rhopalosiphum; species Rhopalosiphum maidis. Next base: position 55,014,101 of record NC_040878.1, read on the forward strand.
TATCTATAAAAAGCCAATTTAATATTAATAGGTCCCAGGGTGGGATTATTTGTTGTTCCAATAAATAATTTTTGTACAAAATTCAAAGAATTAAATTTATCAATTTGATTGGTGTACTTTCCTTTAATATACAAAATTATAGAAATAATAAATGTATACAATACTGATGCTACAATATGAGGTACAGTCTTTTTAGTCACTATTTCTAGAATAAAATTTATTGGGCACTTGTAATAATCCATTGCCAAAACAATCAAAGCAGCAATAATTAAATTGATAAATCCTAAAACAAAATTTTTTATTATTAACATTACTCAAACTAATTATATTTATGTATAACTAACCTGAAAACCTATAGTAGTTATACTTATAATCATCATCCAGTAATGATTTAGATTTTTTTGCCAAAGGTACAAGTGATATAAACAATTGAAGTAATATAATAGCAGCTGTCCATATAAAAACATCCTGATCATAGTAGTTAGCTAATCTTAAATAACCTCGAGGAAAAGGTATCAAATTTCCTTTCTGAAAAAAAATTTATGATTAAGATCATAGGAAAATTATGAAATTTAAATATTTTAATTACAGCTTTTATAGCAATTTTGGCAAGGATAACCAATAATGGTAATAATATCGTTAATATGATATTGCCAAATAATCCTCCAAATTCTACTGGATAAGTCTTGCATTTTGTATTATTAGCTAATTGAGGTTCATCATCAGATTCATCATTGTATTCTAATCTTGATGATGTAGTGGACATCTATAAATATATTAAAAAAAAATAATAAAAATATATCCAATTAATATCACAATACAAAATAAATATTCACTAAATGTATACGCAGTGTACAATAATTAACAGTGTCAATTTAACACATAAAAAAGCATTTTAATCTCGAGTTGTGATATTATATATATTTATAATATATATTATAAGGTGAGGAAGATCCAATAGATAATAGCCTACCCAAAGCATATAAAAAAAAAAAATATGTGCTTTGTCCAGAAGAGAACATGTTAATTCTGTGCATTCTGCAATAGTGGAACCGGTATCATTGACAGGATGGGGTGTGTAGAACTGATATAGCCACAGATACCTCTTGCTGGACTGAGTATAATATATATTTAAAATACATACAATATAAAAATGAATTTAATACTTTAAGTTATTTTTAAAAGGTTTTAAAATAAATTTAAACTTAGGTTATTTTATTTAAATAATTTTGATATTTTTAATTAAAGAATGTTTATAATATATTTGTTTTTACAATGACAATAGTCAATAATAGTGTTGAGCTACCTTATTTTTTTAAATTGTGTAAGTATATCGCAATATTTAATAAAAATTTGATTAACAGTAAATGTTTACTGTTAATAAGTTATATTTTAATTTTACAAGATAACAAAAATATTTTGATAAATGAATCCAAAGTGTTACTAACTATAATATACTGTTGAGTCAATCAAATTTATAATATAGGGTCATCCACTGTACTAGATCCCATGCATTAAACCTTTAAAGAGTTTAAAGCACCATATGCACTTCCTACTACCCGAGTAACTACCCAAGATCACTATATATATATTAAATCACCAACAATCAATATAAATAGTGAATGATAATATAAATATCATGTTACCATTATTAATATAATATTATTTCCAGGTAAATGAATAAACACTATACTACTATTGTATAACTATGAAAAAAATCTATGTCATGTAACACTGTTTAAGAACATCTACTTTTAGATTAACATTTTTAATATTAACTGATCTCTATCATTTGTGATTGAAATACATACTTTGTCACTTATTTTATCTGGAACAGGACTAATTCTTGAGTTTACAACTTCTTTAACAGGTGTTGGGCTCTTTCTTGATTGCGAATCAACAGGTTCTGGAGACTTTTTGCCTATAAACCAATATTAAATATAGATTACTCAAGTAAATAGAAAGTGTCATAAAAGTTAAGCTATTTTACTTTTGATTTCTTTCTTTTTATAAATTGGAATGTCTTTTTTAGTTTCAAAACGCTCTAAGACAACTTGCGGAACTCTTAAAGCCTTATTAGCTGATCTGGATCGAGTTCTTATCTTCCTTTCTATGGATCTACTTTTGGATCTACTTTTGCTACGACGAGGAGTGGCTGGCTTTTTAGTTTTTGATGGTGTTGCTGACCTTTTAGACTTTGAGGATGTGTCAGCATCGCTTGGTGAAGCAACTCCTTCTTTTCTTGATCTTCTAGTCAACATCGTAATCTTAAAAAGTAAAAAGTAAATAATATAATTTATTAGTTTATATGTTAAAAAATACAATAAAATATTTATCGTAATATTGCAGAATTAACATTTACCACAAAATATAAGTAAAACAAGCAAGATTATAGACATAACAATCTTATAACTTGAATTATCATGGTTGTTAAACAACAGGTAGATATTAGATAGTTGATAACGTACCTATAAGAAATCCAAAAACTAAAAGAAAAATTTAAATATGCACAACAGCGATTCGAAAGTACGATGGCAAACTACAATGGGACAGTATTACAAAATGTCACTGTAGCAGTACAATATACAAAATGGTGCAAAATGCAATTTGTAAACCGGGGGGTGTAAAAAAATTCACTGCGTAGGTATTTTAGGCAGCGCGATAGCGACGTTGACTTGTTGCCAAATCCAAAATAACGAAACCCTGCATTTACAGACCCCGGGAGACGACCAACACGAAGAACCTCATACAGGCCCGTAACGTTGAGAAATATAAAAACGACGACAAAAAACCTTTTCCTACCACCCAACCACAATAAAAATTCACAGTGAGTACCTAAGCGGCCTAAACATTTTTCGTTTGTATAAAAATCGCCGATCAAAAAGATGGGTAACGTTTTCCGCATCGGAAACAACGTAAACGTGATTCTTACCTGTGCAGTTTTGCGTCCAAAGCAGAAAACGTTTTCGGTGATGCTGTTAGTACTGCGCGACCGGCCTCGGGATTACTTGGATGAGTTAAAAGTCTCAAAACAGTCAAAACGCGGCAAAAGCGAAAACGAGGGAATCTTAAATTTTCAACTGATCAGATTATCATGAAAACGGTCAGATCCGTAGGTAAACAATGTCGGTGACGCCGCGCCGGCGCACGCTATTGGTGAATTTTTCGAATCTGTCGTGTTTACGTTCCATGAGAGGCTGGTTTGTTGTCTGTTTGCTTGTTTGTTGTCCATCCGTTCGTTATAAAAAATTGGTTTCCCGCGTGCCTAAAACGACTAACGGACAAATCGGACAATTATTGGCCCTACGCGCGTGCGCATTAATGTTATACACCTATACCGCCGTGGGGCGTCGGATTGTCGCGTACCGTGGCCGGGAGCCGGTTTATTATCCCGCATTCCCGCTTAAACATATCATTGTAGGCACGGTCTTATATATATATATATAAGACCGCAATTATAGGTACATGTATTTTATAATAACCTCACCACTACCAGCAAAAAATTGCCAATAATCATCACCATCCGCGGTGGCATAACATAACCTTCGCCAAGATTTTTAACACGTTTCAGATCGGTCATCAACCATGATTTTATTATGTAGAATTGAAATATTCGTAATTCACGATAATATATAATAATTAATATTATAAATAATATAACTGAAGGAAATTTAAATTCAAAATGAATATTTCCATGATATTATGCATACGGTTTGTCAGTTTTATAATTTACTATTTAGGTTTGTCAATTATTTAATGTGCCTAAACGGGATACTAGACTTAAAATAATAACTACATAAACAAAATCAATAATACACATGAATCATTGAATTATGTTAATATAATCAATCTGTATATAAAGTATACAAATATTGAAGTATGCAGTATATGTGTTTACACTACGGTCTACGATTGATAACGTCGTTTGGAATTTCGGGTCGTAGTCCGAACTCTAAAATCTGGTTGTGTTAAATATTGTATTGTAGAAGTGTTTGCGAAACGTATAGGACAAACTACCGCCCGATACATTTCTTACAAACATTTTCCTTCTATATTAAAAAAAAAATATATATTTTTGAACAAAGGATAAAAAAAAGTCACGGAATAAGCTATACAGAGTGCGCATCTTACAACTGTTTTTTTATACAATATTTTTAGTAATAAAATAATTGAAATATACAATGTAGCATTATTTATTTTAAAATGTATGATTTTTTATTTATATTAAATTATGTCTTAAAAATAATTATAATTAATAAAAACAAACAATTTAAAAAGTTTACATAATAATTAATAATTATTAAAATAATCATATTATGCTGTAAGTAATAACTTCCTAATACTCCAATATTTATTAATTGTCCGTTATATTAAACCGTTGTGGGGAACCCTTCAATGTAATAGCAATTGTAAGCATAATGTATTTTACAATTGTTGGTTACTACTTACTATTGTTTCTTAATACAACGCAATCGCTGGTAAATAATATATGCAATTTGTAAGACAGTCATGTCGAACCAGCGATTCCGTTAAGACTTTTGGAATACTCATTATTTTATGATGGTGTTTAGTATAAATAAATTAGTAAGTAAACTTTAGAAACATTTTGTTTTGTGTTGATGTTGAATAATCCTTAAGTGCGAACTTAAAAAAAACAATAACGTCGTCAAATCCGGAAACAAATTAGGACTGACTAAACGGACGATATCAGCCCAAACCGAACTTCCGACTTCCGTACACAACACCGTCAGTCGTCACTTCATATTTTATGTAATATTTCTTTCGTATTTTTATAAGTTTTTAATTTTTTTTTAGATTTTATATTGTCTAATGCAAATTGGGCTGATTTTGTTTCGTCAGGACTTCTGGAAACAATTCTATTCTCATTTTTTTTATTAGTGTCCAAATAGAAGGATGATTATAAATTATAATCTACTATAATTTTGAAAAACGAAACAATAGTTTCACCCTCCTGTTTAGTTATTGGTTCAATGTTCATAAACAAGGGTAATTTGATTCTACGTAGATGGTATACAATTTTACTTATATTAATTATTAGTTATATTTTTACAATTTTTAGTTTTTACACATACAACTTTTTATAAATAGATTTTACTTATATTTTTTACACGGAATACTCGAATTAAATCCCACGTTGAAACATTTTACCTACATTATTACCAGATTTTGTTTGTATAACGAATTTTATAGCATGAATAATATTATGAAAATAAAAATAATTTTTGTAGGATACTGAGAATCGCCTCCTCGAGGTATTATCTCTGGGTAATGCTAAAGCTAAATGGTTTTTAAAAATATTATAAGAAAATTATGAATCCCGGAAAAACCAAGGAAAAAAAACAAGTAAAAACAAACAAATTTTAATTATATTTAATATTTATTTATTATAAAAATTAAAAAATTATCACTTACTACCTAGTACCTACACACATATTTACATTTACGCAATGCGCATGAATCCACATCGACATTACCTACATTGAACTCCTTAATAACCATCGGTATTTAAACTGAAGTAGGTCGAAAAAAACATGTATAACAACCAAAATGCCAGACAAAAGTGTGAAGCTGATGTATGATGGATTTTAATTTAAAACACAGATTTGAATTTGTATTATAGTCTTCTAGGTTTGATCGAGGCGATTTTTGATATTTGAAAAATTTTACACGTACTTAATTCTTAAAATAAAGGAAATGTATAGTTTTTTTAATTATTAATATTTTAATAATTAATTTGATTATCTAAAATATTGCTTCGATCTAAACCTAAAAAACTAGATGAAAAATTCAAATTTGTTTTTAAATATAAAATCCATCAACCCTAAGCCTTAAAGTTTTGTCTGGCTTATGAGTATTTTATAAATATAGTATATAGAATATAGATTATACTATTATAGATGCTTTGGAACGTAGCGTGTTAATTTTGATTACACCGAAATTTGAAATGTTCCTGCGTGTGCGAGAATGTATTATCGTCTAGAGAATTACCGATATCCTACTAGGCTACTTTAATTCCGCGAAACCATTTGATATTAAAAATTAATCTTATTATAAATTTATACCTCATTAGTCATTACATGTACCGCTAGCACAGAGTGCCGGTAGTAACACGGTGAATTTAATATTTATTACTATATAATGCATTAATGTGTATAATCATATTATATTATATTAGGATTATAATATATTGACTGATACATGATTATTATTATTTATTATTCAAATGCAATGATAGTATTATTTTTATATCGTTGTCATTCGATAACCAGTACAGTGAGATTTTTAATGAAAATGAAACTGAAAACATTTTATTTAGAAAACATGTTGCCTCAAATACGTGATGAAGGAATTAGCTAATTATTATTATAATATTATTATATTCAGTTCTTTTTTTCATTATTATTATTGTTTGTTTAATAATTAAAAGTTAATACGCATTTTTTTTAAAATTTTTTATGAAGTCAAAAAAAAAGTATTTTTTCTTATTTGTTAGCTTACTTTATTTCTTATCAATACACAACTAAATTATAGACTATATTGCTTACACAACATACAGTATTTCTATATAGTATGTGTTTTATTTAATTTATTTTCGTTTTTAACGAAGAAAAAACAATAGTCATCTAAATAATAGTTAAGGTGCCTAAAAGCTGAAAATAATTAATTTACATTATAATATATATTTTTAACTACAAAATAATTTAAAATTTAACAAACTCTTTCAAAATTCAAACTTAAAATGTTTATAAAAAAAATTGTGAACATTTATTTTTAATAATTTTCAACTGCTATTGTAACGATTTATCTGTAGGAGCCTTGAATTAAATTTGCACGCTTCTTGATCCAACAAATTTAATAACAAATTTATTAACAACTATGGAAAAAAATATTGAAAATGTCCGTAAACAGTTTAGAAAGAGTAAAAATGTTTTGAAAATTTTATCAAGTATAGCAATTGATAAAATAGACATAAAGTGTAAATTATTTAAAGTATCTAAAGTTATTTGTTTTTTAATTACAACAAAATTAGAAAATCGCTACATGATAAATCGAGTGAATACCAATATTGTAAAATTTAAACTTTTCAAACGCTCATAAAAATTCTATTTGAATTTCTGGTAGAGATATTTTTTCATAAAATTAGACAAACTTACGAGGAATCTTGTATTAAATTTTTAAATGAGCGTTTGAAATCAAAATTTACGACATTGGATATTCACTCCATCATTTCTCATGTAACGATTTTCTTATTTTATTGTAATTCAAAAACGAATAACTGAAAATACTTAACAATTTAACTAAATGTTTATATTCTCATTTTCTATACACAATAATATTTTAAAAATATTTTGACTCGTTTTGAGCTGTTTATGGACAATTTCAAATTTTAATTTTTTTAGTTTTTTTGTTTATAAATGTCAATAAAATTGTATTCGTTGGATCGAAAATCTTGCAAATGTAATACAAGGCTCCTTATTTATATTGTTAGAATATCAGTTAAAAAATATTAAAAATACAGTGTCTATTTTTTTATTAGCATTTAAAGTTCGATTTTTTACAACAGACGTAAAAACAACGAAAATGTTCAAATTATTTCGAATTAGAAATTCAAGAAAATTTTATTTTTTAAATCTAACATTTGAAAATTTAATAAAAGATTCCTCATAAGTTTGTTTATTTTTATAAAAAACAAAAACTTTACCGGAAAGACAAATTAAATTTTTATGAGCGTTTGAAGTTGAAACTTTTACGATATTAGATATTCACTTGATTTCAAAAACGAATAACCTTAGACACTTGGAATGTATACCATATGTTTATTTAGCAATTACTACACTTGAAAAAAATTTCCAAAATATTTCGACTCGTTACAAACATTTAAAATTTTAAAATTTTAGGTTCTGAGCGGAGCAATGAATGTATTGGTTTTACAATGATGTGGTTTTTTTTTATATTTTTTTTTTTTGGTGGGGAAGGTAAATAATTTTAATTTCCCAATAGTTTTCAAAAGCAGAAAAACAAAATAAAAATTAAGAAAAAACGGGAATTTTTACGCAAAATCAGTTTTTGACAAAATTAATTTTGGTTTTTGGTCTAACTCTAAAACAAATGATTGTAAACATATGACATTTTCACTAAATGTTTATACTAGCCTTTTCTATGCATGAAAAAATTTTCAAAATATTTTATTTGTTATAATATTAAAAGTTCAATCACTTTTTTTTTTATATATATAAGCATTTCAAGTTAAAATATTAACAAAATACGTAAGAATGAAAAAAGTTTGCAAATTATTTTGATATATAAATTCATAAAAAATTAAGATGGAATTCAACGCCATCTCTTGAGCGTTGTATACGTTTCACTTTTACCACGATGGCCTCTCAAACACATACTATAGTTTTGGTCATATATAGATACAAAGATATAAGATATAAGATGTTAATTGAATGATGTTATCATGTTACCTAAATTTTCTCAAAACAGAAATACTACTTTCAAAACATTGTTAAAATTTATGAAATATGACAAATTATAAAATTTTGATTTTTATGTTTTTTTTTAATTGCAGTATCATTGTTAAAGATAACTGTAAGTAATTCATTAAAATTAATTTTATTATATAAAATTAAAAATTTAAAAACTAAAAATTAATTTTTTGTATTGGTTTGAACAAAGTCAAAGTTTAATAAAATAACGAAAGCCAGTAACGTACTAATATGGTTTAATATAAAATGTACAATAGTTTTTCCATTTCCCAAAATAGATCATCTATCACGAGCTAAATACGATAATATTGTAGAAAATGGCACATTATATGGCGGGGCGATAAATTTTATGCAGCGATAACAAACAAGTACCATGTTCTTTTTTCCTTTGGTTTTTTTTGTTTTTTTTCCGTGATTCAAAATGTACATGTAATATGAAATGCCTAAACACTTATCCTTATAACATGCATAGACCTTATGATAATATTATGGTATACTTCAGTCCCTGAAAAAATAGATAGGTTATTTTCATAAACGTATAAAATATGATAATTTATTATTTATGCAAGGGGATACATTTATATATTAAATACTAAAGACTAAAGTGTACATGTAGATATATTTATTTATCATTTTTAGGTTATATTAGTTATCGCTACTATAAATATGCTATGTTCCCATGTTTCTGAAAAATCCATTGTTATTTTTAGTATTATTACGTATTATTGAAATATCCATTGGTTTTATAAATTGACATGACAAGGAAATCATTGAGTAGGTAATAATTAATAAGTATTGACTATTGACAAAATTACAGGCAACACTGCTACAGCCTACAGGTGCAGACGTGTAGTTATAAATGAGAATATAATTTGGAATATCAAGTAATAAGTAATAACTTATAATTTATATACATTTATAAAACTATAAATATACAAATTATAACAACTGTAATTAATTAATAAAGGCTGTAATATTATATTACATTTAATAACCAAAAAAAAAAGACTAGTCTTTTTTATAATTAATGGTAACTAGAAGCGTTCTCAGGACTTTTTATTGAGGGGATATGAAAATTTATTAAAAGGTGAGTCCGTAGGGCAGCCTCCCACCCCTTTTTAAAACTTAAAAGCAACATACATTCAATTATATTATAACAACATTATATTTTTAAATAAAATATTAAATATACAAAATTATCTCAAGTTTCCTTGATTTTTGAGTAATTACATCAAGAACTTCTTTAACATCAACAGGGCTGGATTTAGGAATGTAGGTGCCCTGGGCCCACCTTTAGGAGTAAATTTTTTTTTTCGATTGCATATATTTAATAACCAGATTTCCAAATAACCAGAATTTTGGTAAGGAAAAAACAATGATTTGTTGTCATTTTGTCAATTATTGTCATAATCAAGGCTCGGGACTTTTAGCACTTAAAATCATTAAAATAAGCGCTTAAAAACATCATTATAAGCATTTAAAAAACTTAAATTTGAGCTACCGGTAACACAAGTAATATGTGAGAGGTCATTTTCAACACTAAAATTCATAAAAAATCGATTACGAAATACTCTTAACTAATGAGAATTTAGAAGCGTTTATGTTGATGTCCATAATATATCTACATAAAATGTTGAAAATATTTTTTAAATAATGAAGGTTTTTTATCATTATTATTTTTTTTTACATACTTATGATCATGGTCCTCAGTTAATTTTTGGCGTGGCAAAAAAAATTCCTGGCATAAAATATTAACCCAGTCCGCCCCTGCATATTTGTATAATGTAAGAATATAATGGTGTATCGATACCGCTGGTTTTGATATAAAAATAATGCCTACACATTAAGTTCTATTCTAAGGATTTTTGTCAACAACACATTACATTCCTTCTGCCCCTCTATCAAAGGTCACATTTATAACTCTACTCTTAACTATTCTAAAATATAATAATATAACAATAAAACTAATAAACATTGCAAAAATGAAAATATATTTCGACCAAAACATTTGTCATATTAAATATAGTTTATTAAGTATAGAATTTTATAAATTATAAAAAATAAATTTTAATACTTTTAATTATAGGTATGTTAAAATTCAATATAATATAATGTTAAACAGAAAAGTAAAAAAAAAAAAAATAATTTTTCTTTAATACAATTTAATATAAAAAAAACTATCCAAAATTTTAATTTTAACTAAAACTTTTTAATTTTTTTTTGTTATATTTTCTTTGTTCACTGTAGTTTTTTTATCAGCTTCTTCAAATATGCCATGTTTGTTCCTTTGCTTTATGTGTATCTTTTACTCGCCGGTCTTTTTTGTTTATCAATAATTGTACTGCTGGTCTAGGATCCCACATTGTTAATGAAGGCATATTAAAATATGTAAATAAATACTCGTTTTCAGTTTCAACAGTTAAATTTTGTCAATCATAAGACTTGAGTATATTTCCTATACTTATTAGACGTTCGACATCAGCACTATGTGGCTTAGCAACTAAGATTCTGGAAAGTACTAAACTCACATTTTGATAAAATTCAGACTACTAAAAATGATAACAATGAAAGTAAATTCATTTTACGAATATCAGTTATTGTATCTATGTTTAAAATGTCTTTGTATTCAAAAGATAATTCCATGAGATCAGTATCACTAGCTAAAATTGCATGTACTTTTTCAATGTCAACAGTTTATTGTAGTGAAACAAATGGAGTTGTATACTTTACCATATCTGAATTAATGTCAATACGTTCATTTAAAAAAATTGTTAATGATATTATGATTTCATGACAAATCGATTCTAAAGCCTGAGTATCAGAAACATATTTGTGGTGTTCTTTTCTGCGTTTAATTTGTAGTTTTTGTAACTTTATTTCCATAAATTCTTCTAATGCACCTTTTTCATCATATTTTTTCGTAGTTTCATTAAAAGCCTGAACCCAAACCTCCAATAAGATCATTCGTTTTTAATGTTTTAAGTCGCTCAATCATTAAAGTTGTTTGTTTTGTTATATCGAGAACTGTAGTAGAATTAGATTATATTTTTTTTTGATAACGACTAAAAACTGAAAGTAAATCAGCCATAAATGCAAGAAATTTAATATTATCTTTATCTAATAAAAATTTTTCAAATCTTTTGGCTTCTTTTTTTTTTGCTGTTTTGCATGTTTAAAACTAAATCACGTCATAATGTTAATACTGCATTAACTAGACTAAATGAGAACTCTGTCTATGTTTAGGAAGGCGAAGTAACTGAAAATTATTTGTTGAGGTTACATCATCAAGTTCTCGTGAACGAAGAGCAGACGTGAGAAAAAATGTGGACAATCCTATCAATTTGTTGAATAAATGTTTTATTTCAGGTACAGAATTAATAGTATCTTTCTACGCAAGATTCGAACGGTGAGCTGCACACCAAATTTTCTGTAAAGGGATATTTGAATATATGTTTGACGTTGATGCTGTTGTTCTCCATTTATTTTCAATCAAAACCCATAATCCTCTTTTAGATTCAATATTTACAATTGCTCCATCCGTAACGATGGATGAAATATTTCTTAAAATATATTCCATTGTTGCTTCTCCAACATTATTCCTGCATGTTGATTCTATTGCTTTTAATACGCCTTCAACTCCCCGTTTACATACTTGACCTGCTCCTAAAAAATATTGTTCTTGTTCCCCTTTTTTTGTAATTATTTTCAATAAAATATAAATTTTATCAATTTGACTACGATCGACTGAACCATCACACCTCAAAGACATTGCTAGAGCATTAGTTTTTATGTTCAAAGCAAATTGTTTTTTGAAACTTTCAACGATGCAATTTAATAATTCTTTATGAGAACTAGGTGTTATATATTAAAAATCAAATAATTTAGTTGACTCATAATTTTGGTTAAAAGTTTCAAATGAAAAATCACATGCTATCTCACTGGTAACTACTCTCATGGGAAACGTTTGAGCACTTAATGTTAATTTTTCAGCATTACCGTATACGTGAATAAGTTAAGAACTAATTTTATTTGCAAAATTAGATTTGTAAAATAATTATCGGTGGAATTACCGGAATTGAATCGAAAGAAAGCAAGGCCTGAAAATACCTATTATAATGTTATATTTATAACCCATATAAATAGTTTATTATACAATACATATAATACTAAATCATACTATTATGATTGTATGTCTATGTTCGGCGTAAGCAAGTACCGATAAGATAATCAATTTCCGAAAAATAATCTTTAAAATAATATAAATTACTAATCAAATAATTTAATATGTAATATTTAAAATTCGAAAATCAATTCACTAAAATACGCATAATTCCCACAAATTTATGACATCCGTGGTTATTCAAAAATATAATTTTCGAATCATTACACCAACTTCCTCACCAGTAATATTATTATTATAACATTATCAACAACGTGTAAATGTATTTCCAACAACGCAAAAATGTTCTCAATATCGCAAACAATGCTCAACAGCGCTTTACAATATACCCTGCTACACACCACCGCATTTGTGTGTGTCAATAAAATATATAGGTGTGTTGTAATAATTATTTTCATATAATATTTATTCATTTATAAATAAATTCATACACTTAACTATACAATTACGTCTAGATTCGTTACGTAATTCGGTAATTTTATACGCTAATAAAATAATATGTATAACCTTATTACAATATTGTATGATTAGGTTTAGCTAATGAAGTTTAAAGTTATGATATAAACAACATACTAATTTTATTTAACTTACTAAAAAACTTAATTTTACTACTACTCAAACTAGTCAAACTATGGGGGGAGGGTGTTAAGGGGCGCCAATACTTCTTACGCCGGCCCTGATAGTAGTAATCCGGTTCATCAATCATCGTAATTCGTAATTTCATATCGTAAGTTAATTTTATAAATGTATCGAATTGTCAACAGTGATACCTATTATTTAGGGAAATAATTTTTATTTGAAAGTAACAACCTGGTTATTTTTGTTAAGAAAACAATAATTTTCAAATTCCCATATTTGATATTATTTTACACATTTATATTTTTCTGTTTTTGCTGTTTAGGTGAGTTAAGGTAATCTTTTTCGTTATTCGAGTTTTCCTATGGTTAATTGATGTAGTCTTTGCTGATGATTGCGAATTCTGAGTAATACATTAGTGATTTACTAAATGTGTAGGTATCATTTTGAGATCTGAATGATCTTCTAGTGTTTAATTAGTTATTTTTAAAGTGTTTAAGGTGTACTACTATTAGCGTACGTTAATCTAAACAGTAAACAAAATCTTTACAAATCGTCCATTCATCGTTTTCAAATAATCCATCAATATTCAGTATGTATATTCTTAGTCAGTTTTTAAATTATTTGTATTTATGTTGTATGTAAATAGTTATATTATGTAATAATTTTATCTGCTGGCACTGGGAAGTTTTTTGGGGCCAAATTGATTTGTTGGTTAGTATAACAAGTACTCCTTATGTTAATTTGGTTGGTCTCCTTACAGTACAAATTAAATTTGGATGGTCTCCTTACAGTACAAATTAAATTTGGATGATAAATCAGATTTATAATAGATTTGTCAGCCTTGTTGGATTTATTCAAAGTATCGTGTACTCTCCTTTTGACTCAATTAAATCTATCAGTTTTAGTGCTCGCTATATATCAGAATTTAATGCAAATATCGATTTTAGAATAACTCGGTGTCCTGATATCTGATATAACAATGTCACAAAACATTTTTTATTTGCCTTTGAGTTAAACAGATAAATGTATCATTATTAATTTGCTCACTAGTATGATGTGAGATATTATTGTTTCTCAGTAGTATGCAGACTTTGTTTATGAGTTTATGATTATGTTACTTATCTGCATATTATATGTAGTGGATTCCGTTTAATGTGAGCACGTTGGGACCAGCCCTGTTTGCCCACATTAAGCGGTTGCACATAGAAACCGAAATTGGTTAAAAAAAAAATTATAATATTATAAAAAGTTAACAAAATCCCTTTCTGCATAAATTTTAATTTTTTTTTGATAAAAATGTACTTATTGTAAAAAACACTAGGATGATAGGAAAAATTTTTAAAAAAATTTTCAAGTGAAATTACCCCTAAAAGTTGATTAAGAGTTATTTTGGATACAAAATAAGGTTATGATATATTTCAATACCTAAGTATTATACTTAAAAATCTATACTTATTTTTAAAATATTCTGGACAAACAGTACTACAAGATAGTAGTTTTTTTTTACCAAAGATCGGTAGTATAGTATCAAATTGTTATTTTTGTAACATAAAGTGCATAGTTTTTCACTTTGCACAACAATAATATTTTCATTCGTTTATTTTTCATCTGAAGTTCACAATTTTACTGTTAGGTAGATGTACTTTTCAACAAAATTGTTTGCCTTTTTGTGTCGAATCGGGCTGTATATGTAGTAACGTTGTAACTTTACTTTCAACAATAGAAACTACGAAAAACTAATTTGTGCCATTTTTGGTACAATATGCAGAAAAGAGTTTTAAGATTTAAATGATACCTAATGCTTTTTATTACTTTTGATAAACACAATCTCAAAGATATGATGAAACCCGATTAAATTAGTCTTTTTAAATATGTGTATTTTAACACTATGATAAAGTAAAAATTGCCCACATAAATCGAATCGAGTGCCCATATTACGCGATTTTTTTAACCATGTTAATATACATTTGTATTGGGACCTAGGATGCCCATATTAACCGGTGCCCACATTAGGCAGAATCCACTGTATATATTTCTATAAAGGCTTTAACTAAAAGTCATTTTATGTTAAAAATATAAAATGTAACTAATTAGATGAGAACTTTTAATTTATTTATTCTGAATATTTTATGAATGTTTAATGGATAAATATATTCAACAAATTAATCAGCATTAATAAGGTACTTGGATTTTATTTTGTTGCTTTTCTTTTTTGGAAGGGGATGGGTACAATTTACAATTGCATAGATTTACCAGGAATGTCATTAAACCAAAATTGTTGAATAAAACTGTTTTGTGAACAATATCATTATTCATGTAGAATTGAAAGATTAGTAAAACGATCTTTTAATCAAAGTTATATATGTTTTGATTTGATATTAGCTAAAAATGACTACATAATGCATGAGTGATAGGCAATATTAATTATAAAATATAAAAATATGTCATCTATTATCACAAAATTACAAAAACTATTAAGTATTAATGTATCATCTCAGATATTATATATGATAGATTTAACTAATAATTCCATACAGTGTTAATATACTGATAAGTGGTATTACGATCTATAGCATTACCTTCCATAGTCGCAATGATCTTTATCGAAGTCATGGCAAATCTAGTAGGCCAAGTTGTAATGCTAATTTTTCTTTAGATCATATTGCAACTGTCATTTCTAGGACACATACAA